>NC_133422.1:66205000-66297500 GCF_049350105.2 Macaca mulatta
AAAATCAAAACAAACATCTGATTTGCTATTAAAAAGATAAATTATTCTAAATCACAAACTATTTTCACACTTTTAAAAGACTTGCTTTGTCATACACACACAAACACACACACAAACACCTCTCCATATATAGAGACAAATAGATATATGATAATTTATCATATATCTATCATATATCATAGATATATATCATATATCTATCATATATCATAGATATATATCATATATCTATCATATATCATAGATATATATATCTATCATATATCATAGATATATATATCTATCATATATCATAGATATATATATCTATCATATATCATAGATATATATCATATATCTATCATATATCACAGATATATATCATATATCATAGATATATATCATATATCTATCTATCTGTATATAGAGAGATTCTATATAGATATAGATAGATATATCTATATCTACCTATATGTGTGTGTGTGTGTATATATATATCTTCTTTAGTAGGTGGAAATAATTTGTTTGTATTATCCTAGGGTGCTTCGGTTGTACTGGGAATAAAAATACGTTTTCCTTAAAGAGTGATGATATTATTTCATGATCTCTGGTGGCCTTCTCAGGAATAAAAACAATAATTGGCAATAGTTTAATTCTCAGATCAAAAATATCTCAGAATAATAACGACCACACCAGGTCACTAAATGGACTGTGACAGAACTTACCCAGGCAATTGTATAGGTCCCTACTGCTGAAGTTGTTACAGTTTAATGAACTGACAAAAGAGGAAAAACCACATTCCAGATCTTTCCCTTAAAAGCATCTAAAAAGATACTGGATTGAATGGAAACAAGGCAACATATTTCATGTTCCTGAGAACTTTTGATTCAGTGATGGTAATTGGCTGAGATCAATTTTGTTTAAATCTGGTATCTTGTAATTTTTAAAACTATTGTTTATCATACTGCATATTTCCTAAGGAAACAGACCTCATCCTTTGCAAATTGCTCATGAAAATATCAACAAACTGGTCACAAACAATAACAAATGTAAGACACTAAGTGCTTTCTAAAATTGAAAACAGTAACAATAAAAAAAGGCAAAATGTCCTATTACAAAAAGCTGTAAAACTAATAGATAATTTTGCAATTTACAAATTGTCTCTATCTCTAGAAATGAAGAATTTCAGGAAACATCTTAGCACTGTGGACTTAGAATTTACATCTTTTGAAAGTTCTGGTTTGTTCTCAGCATATATTAAATTTCACAAGATTGCCAAACTTCTTTAATATAATTTCAAAAAACAAATACAAAAACTCTACAACTAAACATGTAAAGTATATTATAATAAATGTGCATGTATTTAGAAAGAAGATAAATGCTGATATATGTATATTTCATGCCCATTGTGAAATTCTGCCCTGGGTCATGGTAACATCGGCCACTATTTCCATTAAAATTAATAGCTCGTGGCTGTGGTTACTGTCAGTATTGCCTTATTTTCCCATCACTAGTGATTGTGACATGAATAAAATTAACTTATGTCACCATGTGGATTATTATATCCTGAATTAAGGTTAGATTTCGAGAAGCATTATGAATTTAAGGAATTCATCTAGGCTTAGTTCTAAACCACTTTATAATAAAAATCTTTATTTTCCCACCATAGGAACTCTATACCACTCTTTTAGGGCTAATTCACAGTTGCACTTGGATGATAGCAAACTGTTCAACCCAACATGCTGATTTTATCTTAAAATCCATGGTACTCTACATTGATTTCATCTGGACAGACTTCAGTTTCATTTCTTCTCAGGAAAACCTACTTGCATGGCTCTAAGAATATTAACTTCTAAGTCCTGGATAATAAACCTTGCCTATTTCCCCATCAGGTTTTTGTAGCATCGCGGTGCCTGTATAAAGAGTTCAAAACTGTACAGCCATCTGTAACAGCTCTAGTTCTTTACAAGTTCAGTGCTCTGATAAAAATTCTAAACGCTGCAGCCCTAAACAGACACTTGATGACTCTATTACCAAATGCACTGTATATAAGAGATCATGAGGTTCCTAAAGCTTAAAATGCAGTGTGAGAATAGTATTATTTTGGTATGACATACACTTTCTTGTGATAATTCGGGCGACTATTACATGAGCATGTTTTTCTTTATTTACCAAGACTAAAGAATAAGTATAATTTTTACTTTCCCTTCATCAAAATAAGAATGCATTATACTGTTCAAATGACTTCAAAAAATATCTATGCATCGGAGGGAAAAGCTTACAATGAGAGTAAATTATTGTTGCTTTTTTGTTTATGACTCTATTCAATGTAAGTTTGATTACTTGAAAGGACTGGTATCCAACATATTGCCATATGAAACAATATCATGAAAAATACATGTCTCTTAATGCAAGAGTTGAATTGACAGTTTGTCATAGATAAAATCTGCAGAATCAACAAAGATGCAAAATAACTAAGTCAAAACATGAATTATCTAACATAACACTCTGTATTTTTATCATTCACTATTCTAATTTCATGTACGTAATCTAACACTGTAAATTTCTTGGTCCCAGTTTTATTACACTCACTTTCCTGGACAAAATTCAAATCCGTCCTTTCTAACTCCCATACACAAAAAAGCTGCATTATGTTTTATCCATTTCTAAAAATTATTAGGTCATTCATTACATACAAGGATAATGTAACATGTTACAAAATGTTTTAACTCATAGCCATTTGAACATACTTTGCTTCGCAATGTTGTCTTTGTTCCTCTTATTACTGTCTTTTCTTTGTGGAAGGATGAAGTGGGGAGTGACTTGACTCACTTCTCAGAATAATAAAATCAAGATTATGCAAAGGCATTCTATATTTTCAATACAAGAGATTTTTGTCAGCTTCAATTATGTCCAAAGTTGTGTCTCTCATCTGGACTTCACATTCCAATGCCTGCTTCGTATCTCCTGAGGTGCTTACTCTACAACTCTATCTAAATGACACATTGTCACATCACACCCCATATTAGTAAGAGAAAATAATCGTCATCTACACCAGCCTGTATCTCGTTTCCAGATTATCAACTTCAAACACAGCCATTCGGCTTTTGCCTTTTCTTAGTACCGCAATTTGACTTACCCCTTATATTTCAAATGCACCTTCTTACTCTATTCCTTATGTGACACCAAAGGATGAACCCTCATTACCTCTTTTCTGAATGAATTACATCTTTTATTTCTTTATTCTCACCTATATGAATACCTTTTATATAATGTGTATATTTTTAGAATTTACTATATTGATTTCAGAATTAAAAAAAAACAGGAGGGGCCAGATTTTAACTTTAATAAAGATTATTTGTGAATCTCTCCAATTCCATACTGAGAAACAATCATATTTATTTATTTTCTGTTTGAAAAATTTTTGCAAAATATGTTAATAATATGGCTTCTCAGAAGATCTAGACTTACATATCTTGACTTAAATAAATCTTTACCAATCAGCCAGTTGGAATGTACTCTGCCAGTTGCCCGTACTCTGAAAGCAATTTATTTACATTTTAGAAGTACTGGGTTAAACTGAAAACTTTATTAAATAAGAATTCTAGACCTTTTACATCTTTTAGGGAAAAAATATCAAGATTTCTAAATTTTTAGATTTTACCTATTAAATCAGTTTTGGACTTGGATGCATGCTTCCAATATTGTGTGAGTTCTTACAACCAACAAAGCTAGAAATGAGTTCTACTAGAAAAATTGGAAAGTATGACTACCTAAATATTTTATAGAGTATATTGGCTTTTAAATATTGAGACATGCATATACATGATATAGTTTTCTTTGGATTTGTTAAAATTGTTTCTGTTTCATATAATAAAATCTAATGCACAAGCATTTCATACCTTTATATAAATAAAATTCAACCTAAAATTCCTGCCACTCTGAACAACATCTTGATATCTACAGCTATATTAAAAACAATTAACTAAATATGTATTTTATTTGAATTATTTGTTTCTGTATATCCCACTAGATTATAAGTGAATTAGAAAGGATATGTCTTTTGCTTTTTTATTATTATTATTATTTTTGGCCCTGTGCTTAAGTGTATAAGCATTTGTTAAAGTGAATTGGTTGCTACAGATAGATTCTACAAGAGTTACGGACAATAGTTTGCCAAAGTTCATTCCATGAAATATTATTACTTTTAATTCAATAAAAAGGCTATATGCCATATACTTTTAAGAAATGCTAGTTCAATAAGTCAAACATGCTTAACTTTTAATGCAGAACTTTAAAGCAGGATCTTGGTGTCTTTAAAATACTAAACATGGACTTTGAAAATTCAGGAGGATATGTATTAAAAACAAAGAGCTATTTTAAAAATTTTGTCCTCTCAAACTGTTCCTAAGATGATTCTCAGAGTAGTATATTGATAGCAGTCTGGAAGCCATATTGGAAGAATGTGTTCATCCATATTTTTTCCATTCTATACTGCGGTGAAGATTTTATAACAGTTGCAGTGTATCAGGAAGAGAGAAAATGTAAGAAAATTATTTGAGTGAAAGAGATGAGAAGGGCAATTCTGAGACTTCATTATAGTTTGAATTCACGATTTTGAAACATCCAGAACTTTTTATTGTGGGATATCTTTATATTTTGTATTTATTAGCTAAACCATATGAAAGTATAGACCTTCAGATAGTGGTATACAAAAGGAGATGAGAAAGGCTAAGTAGAGAAGAAATTCAAACTGAAATTAAGCTCAAAAAAGAGAGAAAAAGTCTAGTGTTTTATATTTATATTTGTCACATTGCTAACTCATTTTATTCAGAAATCATAAATCCTGCCAATACAGAAAAACAAGATTTATTACTTTCAAGTCTCTCATAAATCTAGAGTAGCATTAGTCACCTAATACTGCTAAAATTATACACATATTTTTTCATGTTAAAGCACTGCAAGTGTTAAAATATAAAAGTCTGCAGATTTGTAATGCATCATAAAATTTCACCTTTTTGTTGACTATACATTTTTGCCATTAAGAAAATCACTGGAAAGGTTTTTGCATGTTTTGTGTTTTATAAAATAACATGCAAAGGAACCACTAAACTATGAGAATTCACAGCCCTTCTATGTGCATTGTTGGGTTTAAGTAAATGTCTATGTTCTAATTTTCTCACAAAGAAAAGAATCATACATAAAAAACTGTTCAAACCAAGGCAACCAAGAACTGCATTTGAGATCCAAGTAGGCAATTACCCACCAAACTAAATATTTACACATTAGTTTAGAAAATCAGTTATTATATGGCATACCAGAAACAGAAAACAAAAATGTAGTTATACTGAAAAACTTAAGTATATAAACATTCTAGAAAATTCACCACATCTTTTTCTGTGTTGATTTATAACCACTCAAGCATTAATTTCATAACATTTTCACTGTGTAGATAAATGTTATCAGTGTTTTTGGAATTAGTCAGTTGAGACTCTTGTGGTGAATGTGAAATTATGAGATGAGGAAATGTAGAAACTAAGCTAAATACTATTCCCAGCTCTTGATCAAAATGAGATTTGTTCCATTGTTTAACATGACAGCTCATATTCTTCAGTGAATTTACATGTTTTCTGGATGGATGATTGGGTGGTGTTGATGCCCCATCCTGTGCCCTTGATTTGGGCTTGACAAAATTGTCTTGTGGGGAGCCAGTGAAGAGGTTTCTGTCTAGTTTGAAACCAAACCAGTCAAAGCATTAGGGCTACCTGCCTTCATTTGTTATATTAGTGGGTGTAAAAAGGAGCAATAAGTCACTGGTTGAATTTGACCTGTATTTTAAAATCTCATTACAAGACTACAATAAAATATCTATGAATAATGAAACAATATGGAGAAAAAGCTAATTCCAGTCCCGTTTGACTCCACTGCTAGTAACCCTTGGAAAGTAAGTGCAAATATGTTACAAACCTCAATGGGGTCTCATCCAGCAAAGATATGAAGAATTACAAGAAATGTATTCCAAAGGATAAACAGTAAACATATGACTTTATTCCATTAACATATTTTTCTTTTATCTATTACATTTACTTCACTATTTTCTGTAATTGAGACTTTGACACATTAACCAGGCTGGGTCCTGAACTCTTAGGGAAATACAATCCTATTAGCTGTTACATTATATAATTAATCAACCCTTTAAATTAAAGCATCTTCTGCAATTTCTTTAAATGTTCTTCCTTCAAATCATTTAAGAAGAATAATTAGAATCTACATAATAAAAACTTTGAGCATTTTTATCCTTTGCAGTATTTATACCACTTAAGTGCCTAACACAATGGGGTTAATCTGAATGGCATAAACGTAAAAGAAGATGTAGGAAGATGACCCTCGAAATATTATCTCAAAAGTAAGTCTGAATTCAAAGCAGTTAGGAGAAGTCGTTGCATTCATTCAAAAGAACTTTGGGAGCTTTTTCCTTTGTTTGTGACTGAACTGTTCTTTTCAAATTTGTTTATGCTGTGTTACAATTGTTTTCAATTCAGAGGTTTTAAAAAATCTTTCTTACTATTATCAGAGAACATAAATTAGCCCACATCTTATTCAGGCTTCTACAGTGCTTTTAAGAATCTGTAACTTTGCATGTATATATGTATTTGGAGTTCCTTTAGAGAACAAATATGGTACTACTGGGCTTATGGTCCCACTTGGGTTGGCTGGCACTCATTACTATCTATTGGGTTTAGAAGAGGAATGTGCTTTCCATTCTTGTATCTTACATCAAATCCTTTCTCATTAGTGAAATTTCTCTCCAAGCCACTATCTGTTGACTATGAATAAGGCCCAGGTTGTGGAATTTTATATAACTTTGCTGGAGAAATTTGGTAAGAACGGTCAAAAGACAATGATACTTTGGAACAAGAGAGGCCTAAAACTATATTAACCAGGATAAACCACTAAGAAAATAAAGACATAAAATTATTAATATAATATTATTTTACCATAGAAATCAAATAATTAGTTCTTAATTCTGTGAAGATGACTTCATAAGCCTTCTGAACTAAATGTAAATGTAAAACCAGGGTATGAAATCAAAGTTAAACATAGCACACCTGAATATGTATGGAAATAATTTATGGTCTAAAATCTCCTCATCCAGTACTCTTTCTCCCAGGGAGAAATAAATAAAGAATGAGAGTCAGATCCAATAATTTGTAGCCATCATTCATCGTTTTATAGGTGTAATTAGTAAGCTTAAGTGGAACTATGTTTGGAGATTTACTATCTCTGGAGTGTGATTATATATGAATTAGAAGAGTCTGCAGTTACTCCACACTATACGAAAATACAAATTATATTAAGAGAATTTGCCAAATATAATGAAAAAATTAAGACACTCTAACACTTCCATCTTAAATTTGAGCCAACAGTAACTAGTTTATTTTTTATTCTGAAAGATATAAATAATTATATACAATATGTAGCTGCAAATAAAACTCCTTATGCTATATTGTTTTAATTGATGTAACTATTGAAATTCACACTGTGTCATGAATTTTTTAAATGCTCTAGAAAATCTCGTGAATATTTATTTCATTTTCCAGCTCAATCATGCCTCAAAGAATAGCTATGTATCACATACAGAAAAAAAAAATCATTGACCTAGGAGAATGCAAGATACATTTAATTTTTACCAAAAATAAATATAATTTCAACTACTATTACATTAAATTTGTGCATAATTGTAAAAATAGCAAAGTCTTTTCAACACTTGGCCTCTACTAGTTACTGTTCTAACTTCTTTACGTGTATTAATTCATTTAATCTTCATAACAATTCCACGAATAAAATGGTATTATCATTATCTTTGTTCTACAGATTAGGAACCCAAAACATCAAACAGTGTAATTTACACACTTAGTATTATACAGTTAACACCAGCATGGGAATTTGAACCCAGGAATTCTAGATCTAGAATCTATCTATCTACACACACACACACACACACACACACATAAACCATGAATACATATGAGTGTGTGCGTGTGCATGTGTTTGTGTGTCTATACTCAGTGAACAAAGTACATGTCTTTGCCATTTTTACAGAATAAAAATATCAGTGTTAGAACAGGACTTACCACTTAAAGTGAGTTACCAAGGTCACAACATTAATGAATGGTGGTATTGATATTAGACTATTACTCTCAGTTCAGCACTGCTCTCTTAGCACTAAATAGTATTAACGTTGATTTTAATCATTTTAAAATCAGTTATTTAAATACATTATTGATATTAGTAAAATAAAATCTGTATTGGCATTTATTGTGTAACTGATTTATTAATTATCCCTGTAAACTAGTGAATTTATTTTAGAGAAAACTAAACTTTGTTTTATTTTAGAGAAAACTTCTTGAGAAAAACGCAAGCTGAGAGTGGCTGCAAGGCCACCTTTGCCTAATGAAAATGCCTTTTTACTAAAGATGAATCCTACAGGAAACTCAAAGTCAATTTAATTGATTTTATCACATTACTAAACTTTACATAGAAAGACTATATATTTGCATTTTGAATCTTAATCCTCATAAATTTATGCCACCCTCATTATCTACTTTACCATTTAGTCACTCATAGCCACTTCATAAATTATCATGACATAAAAAGATTGCTGTCATGCAGGAAGCAAGGCATACGGAGACAAAGGAACTCAACGATTCTGGGTTCACAGTTTGAGTCCAAGTGACTTACAGCTATGTGCCTCAGTTTTCTCAAATATAAAATGGGTTTACTGTGAAGATCAATAAAAATAATGCCAGGGAAAAGATGTGTAAACCTTAAATTGCTTTGGAAGTATTATATGATGATGTTTTTTGGTAATATCCTGAAACACTGTTGTGTCAAAAACAGTCCCATTAAGAGATCACCAATATCCTTTCCCTTATGTCTTTTAACTTCCAGACTCTCTCCTCCCATTCCTCCTCAGTTCCCTTGAATGTATACTATTTGGCACTTGATGAGATTTTGGATTTCATCCCTTCCAAGGCACGTCTCTTGGTTTTCATTATGATCTCTTAGTTTGTGAGAGAAGAAACTCCTGCTGCAATTCTTCAGCAAGCAGATTTAGAATAAAGTTAGAACTGTGTAGCCTCTGCCAGGAAACACTGTCAGTCAATCTAGCAGTTGTTAATAATAACAAATGGATTTTTACAGACTAATTTCTTTTAACCAGCTAAAATATTTTCAACCAATGAACCATTTCCCAAACAATTAAACATTCTGATTTTTATCATATGGATGAGAAAAATACCCATATCCTCCAATTATTCAGTATTTCAGCCATAAAAATAACACTGTCATTAAAAAAATGAGCTGGTCTTTATAAATCTTATTTTTAAAACTAAATCGCTGTATGTATTTGCCATATGATTTGCCATATTTGAGAAAGTGAAATTGAACTTTCTTTAAAGTGTTGCTGCTGTTAAAATGATACTGAATGCTAAATAATGTGTTTGTTTTTCAGCTGTTGTAAGACTAAAGAGATTTTTTGAACACTTCAATTATAAAAACATTTAAAACATACAAACTTGTGCAATTTTTATTTTAATGAAGATGAGAAGTTCATTAAAGAAGATAAATATTTCATTAGATCTTAAATAAAACAAAGAGATTTTTTGGCTTCTCTCAGCACAAAATTCCTTTGAAAGATTAATTAATACATGCAAATTATGCAAATTAGACCCATGCAAATATTTTATGAAGACAATTAAGGGAACCATTAATTACTGCTTTTTTTGCTTCAGTGAGATTCATTCATTTAATTTTAATTTCACTTTAACTGTTTTGATGTATAATCTTGCAGCTAAGAACTTTATCTTTCCTGGCGGGTCACTTAAACTTATAAATTTCATCAAGTGAGCACACAGAAATCTGTAAAGATATTCTCAAGACTATGTTTAGTATCAAGAGAAATTTCTGACACAATGCACTCCCAGAAACAGGGAAACTGGAAGGGAATGTGAGCTCATTCTTGGACAAGGTTCAACTACTGGAAAAGCAATTAATTTGCTTTGGCTGTGCTAATATAGGGGAATTAGAAAGTGTGACACAAGACAAATAGAAATAATTAGTTCTCCAAAATGATGTTCTCATTAATATGGTTCGAACAGTAGAAATAAAAAAAAACATTATTGTGGCATGTCTGCATTCTGTCCCTAACCATGGGTGGTGGAATAATGCACTATAAGCATTTTTGTATTTATAGTCTAAATGATTATGTTTTATTTTTTTCTAAAGAAGAATTTATATCAGAGTTTATATGCCTAGAATGTCTAAATATACACATGCTTTCAAAATTAATGACACACTTTCCATAACCATACATTTGTATACCAATTTTTTATTTTGCTCATACAAATCTGTATTGTAACAAACAGACTTAAAATGGGGGTTCTTTTTCTGTTACTTAAATATTTTCAGATTACTCTTATGACTCTTGAAGTATAACATTTCTCAGAAAAAAATTAATTATATTTATGCTCCATCTTAAAGAAGCCACTGTGTTTCTTAAAGTTTCTCTAAGATGGCCAGGTTATCCTTACCACGGAGGATGAATACAAAAAGAGGAAGCAGGCTTTGTGAATATGAACTATTAGAGTTAGTTGTTATCTATATTACTAAATGGAAACCTTCTTCAGCTTTCGTAGTCATTATATACATTTATTGTGATGCTGTTTGATGAACGAGTTAATTGGATAACTTACGCCAACTGAATCATCATTTTTTTCACTTGATAATAAAGGTTAAAAAAACTCAAAGCAAAAACTTATAAATACATTTTTCATAAATGTGAAGATAACATTATACTGTCTAAAAGTCTTAAAAATTAATGTATTGGCCATAGTGAAAAAGCAACTTCCTAGTTATTTGGAATACATAGTAGTAAAAAGTATCATCAGTACAAATATATATATGAAATTTAAATGCAGCTGATTTTTCTACCTCTTGTCTGATACTCCCCTCAGCCCTGCAGCTAATTTTTGTTACTATAGTACCATAAAAAGATGTTAGTGGACATATATTATCATTGATATATGTTGAGCTTTATAATATTCTTTAAAAACAGACATTAAAATTACATTTTCTTTCTTACAAAGGTAATCTTATTTCATTCTTCCTTAAATTTCTGAATTCCCCAAGTTTATTTTGCATGTTTATACTGACCGCAGAGATGTGTCACAACTTTTAAATTAAGATCACCTGTGAATTTCACTGATACACTATTTAACCACTCTTCCATGCTACTAATTATGATGTTGAATCAAAATGGATCTAGCATTGATCTTTAGGGTCCCCTGCTAATATCTTTCTCAATTTCCATATATCAACTATTTCTGACTATTGGTCTTCCAGACATTATTTAAGCCCAACCACAAACATATTCATGAGCAAGCCAACTTAATTTATGTTTTCAACTTTATTTATGCTAACAAGACATTTATATTTTCTGTTAACAATGCTCTGTTTCAATACTTAATGGCATTTAGTTGCACGATGTCTACTTCCCCTCTCTAAACTTCCACTTTCAATCCATCATCCTTGCTATTCCCAGATTAATTTATCTCTCGAACTCGCATAGTGCCAAGCCCCTATTACATTATTTTTACTAGAAAAAAATGATGCCAGGCCGGGCATGGTGTCTCACACCTGTAACCTTACCAATTCGGGAGGCTGAGTCAAGTGGATCGCTTGAGCTCAGGAGTTCGAGATCAGCCTGAGCAACATGGCAAAACCCCGTGTCTACAAAAAAATACAAAAATTAGCTGGGCGTTGTGGCACACAACACCTCTGGTCCCAGATATTCAGGATGCTGAGGTGGGAGGATTGCTGGAGCCTGGAAAGTTGAGGCTGTAGTGAGCTGTGATTGCACCACTGCACTCCAGCCTGGGTGACAGAGCAACACCCTGTCTCAAAAAAAAAAAAAAAAGAAAAAAAAAAGACGACAACTATATTACAAACTAAGCTCAATCATTATGCCTAAATTTTCTCTGCCTGATTGAAATGACATGACATCACAAAACTTCATGAAATGTCCCAACACAGACATATGATAACAATGCTTTCTTTTTCATAAGAACCAGTTTAGAAAACTAGCTCTATGGAAATAATATATTTAAATAATTTTACAAAGTAAATAATTATAATGAGTTACATTTTATTACTATTTTGAGCAGCTTCACATTTAACAATGCCCACTATGTCTATATCATGTATGATTTAATTTACATGAGAAGCAATTCCCCGCAAAAACGTGCCAGAGGTCTTCAGCATTTGGAGTTTAAGCATATCCACTTACGTTAAAAAAAATTTGTTTTTATCAGGCCGGGCGCGGTGGCTCAAGCCTGTAATCCCAGCACTTTGGGAGGCCGAGGCGGGAGGATCACAAGGTCAGGAGATCGAGACCACAGTGAAACCCAGTCTCTACTAAAAATACAAAAAAAAAAATTAGCCGGGCGCGGTGGCGGGCGCCTGTAGTCCCAGCTACTCAGGAGGCTGAGGCAGGAGAATGGCGGGAACCCGGGAGGCAGAGCTTGCAGTGAGCCGAGATCGCGCCACTGCACTCCAGCCTGGGCAACAGCGTGAGACTCCGTCTCAAAAAAAAATAAAATAAAATAAAATTTGTTTTTAAAATATATTTTTAAAAGAATAAAATATGCTGAAATGAAAAAAATATTTAAAATTTTATAAAGTGTTAAAAAATATATGGGTATCTCTAAAACTTTCTGTTTAATATTAATAACTGATTGTCTAATTAAATGAGTAGTTAACAATGACCTATAATAACTATAGAACAATAGTCTGTTTATTGGTTACTGTCTACAATCAATATCACCTTTTGTTTAATTTAATCAGTGCTGTCTTAAATTGATTAGCTATATAGAAACGCTGCCAAACACAGGAAACCAGTGCCAAGGGACTAGAAGCAAATTTATTGTTTTGTTTTGTTCATAGTAACATAATTCTAATATTTATATTTTAAGATCGAGAAAAATGGTTTCAGGTAATACACATGGCGATTACTTAATTCTAAATGACTAAACAATAGTCAATATGCAGTGCAGGCAGTTCCGAAAACAGTTTTAGTCCTGACTTGTGTGTTTGCTGTATTTCTAAGAAACCTTTCCTTCTCCCCTACATTCCCCTTTTTAATCTAAATAAAGACACTTTTAAATATGGAAAACTTGGTTAGGTAACTTTAAAAAGTTCTTGGACATCTCCACAAACACTTTACTATGGGACTAATTCAACATTGTATTATAAATACAGGTCGATTTCCCGCAAAGGGAAAAGTAAATTAAATATTAAAAGTAAAAATAGCTTCAGTGTTTACCAATTGCCAGGACCTGTAGTAAATATGTTGTAATAATAAAAATTAATATTAACATTTAAAACTTAACTGTGTACAAACTATTGCCCAGCATGTCCTAAGTGCTTTGCATGGATTATTTTATTTAATCTTGACAATGACAATTTGAGGTGAAGCTATTGCTAATGGGGTGGGGGAAACAATGGGGCAGAGATTTCAGTCTAGACCTGATTTCTCGCATTTCTTATCTATTAGCTCTATTAGCTTCCATAGAGGTGCCTAAGGAACCCCCAACTCCCACACTGATCTTAAAAGTCATATTAGAAATTGAAATCTGCATTAACAATTATATGACAATCAAACTTGAACAATACTTTCATAAAGATGTTAAAAGTGGTAAGTATAAGATACAATTTAGTGTTGTTAAAGTATGAAAGTCCTGAGGTACCATTTAGCAACTTATATTCCAATGCATACTTCAAAAGAAAAAAAGGGGCTAGCCAAATGTCATATATTAAATCAAAATTGGATCTGTCGCTGACATAAATTTATAATAAATTCATTACATGCTAAGTTGTAGATAATTTTTTTCTCTAAATATGATTACTGTCTTAATTTTTTCACTGTCACTTTATTTTCATTGCTTAGAGCGGAGTTTCCCCCAGTGTGTCTGGAAGTGTCTATAAACACAATGGCACAATGACTGATAATAAAGTAAAAAGCAGGAAAGGAAACATTTTTCCAATTGTATACCATTCATTGGCAGTACACTGTTTTGGACTTTTTAAGTCATTAAGAGGCAAGAAGCTAACTATCCAAAATGAGTGATGTGGTTGTGAGTGATTATCTTATAAGAGGGACATGTAAGCCTGGGTGAAAAGGCATGGTGGAAGCAACAGGTACTTTGAAGTTATAAATATCGATTCAAATGCCAGAAATCCAGAAACCCTATTAACTAGTAGTGTGATTGTGAGAAAGTTAATTAGTCATTCTGATCTTAGGTGATCTCACCTTTAAATTAGAATACACAGGAAAGGCTCAATAAATTTCAGTTCCCAATCCACCTAACTATTTTAATGAGTAAATACTTCCACTTACTATTAATATACCTGTCTAAATGAAAGAAAATGTATTACTAGGAAATTCATTGAGTGACAGTATATTTGATTTTTTTTTTAAGTGAAAGCTTGATCAAAGACGTAAATTCCCATCATAAGAATGTCATGAGGCCGGGCGCGGTGGCTCAAGCCTGTAATCCCAGCACTTTGGGAGGCCGAGACGGGCGGATCACGAGGTCAGGAGATCGAGACCATCCTGGCTAACACAGTGAAACCCCGTCTCTACTAAAAATACAAAAACTTAGCCGGGCGAGGTGGCAGGCGCCTGTAGTCCCAGCTACTCGGGAGGCTGAGGCAGGAGAATGGCGTGAACCCGGGAGGCGGAGCTTGCAGTGAGCTGAGATCCGGCCACTGCACTCCAGCCTGGGTGACAGAGCGAGACTCCGTCCCAAAAAAAAAAAAAAAAAAAAGAATGACATGAAGTATGATTCTTTGGAGCTATGTTAACAAAACAAATAATGACAACAATAATAATATATTGTAAAAGAGCAAGAAGGGAATAATTTCACAATCCTAACCTAAAAGCAACCAGCAAGAACAAGATGTGGAAAGCAACTGGACTTACAGTCTCAGTTCCAATAAACTCTTAGTGTGACTTTTAACAAGTCATCCACCCTCACTAAGTCCCCTCTTTTGCACAATAAGGAGATTTAATTTATCTTAAAGTTCTTTCCCAATGTTAAAGCAGTAACATAAAAGTGTGCTTGGCCATATCATCAATGTTGCATAAATATTTGTTTAAAAAATTAATAATTTTAAAATTCAGCATGTATCTTCAAATATCTAGCAAACAGAAAGAAGATAGTTTTACATTAGAAAAAAGATTTTTAATGTGAAGGCAGGTCTTTTATGTCTTTTTGTTGGAAGAATATTTGGCTTTCTATGATCTAAGATCAGTCAAAAAAGAATAAAAAGCCAAACAGTTTTGATTATGGTCATTGGATGTAAATAAAAGAGTTGTACTTTCAAGTGAAATCAGGATTTTGCAAGCACAACTTGCAGATATTCTAAGATGTCAGAGGAACTATGGTCCACATCCCCATTGGTTTTAACAATTATTTTTCTTGGTTTGAAAAAACACATTTTTACTTAAAAAGTGAAAGCAAAAAACTACAAGTTTGAAAATGAATTTTTTGTTATTGTGGTAAGTTAAATATCAATTTAAAATGCAATATTGGATCTAAGTATGTACAGAATCCAAATCTTAGGTCAAATGTGAAAAGAAGAAAATAAAGTTAAAAATGCAAACAAAGAAGAATAAACACATCCTGTTAATTCAGCTCTTGGATGTAAACATTAATTCTGGGCTACTCTTCTTTTCTTTTTTTCTTTTTTCTTTTTTATTTTGTGACAGAGTCTCGCACTGTTGCCTGGGCTGGAGTGCAGTGGTGCGACCTCGGTTCACTGCAACCTCCACCTCAAAGGTTCAAGTGGTTCTCCTGCCTCAGCCTCCCGAGTAGCTGGGATTACAGATGCTTGCCACCATGACCAGCTAATTTCTTGTATTTTTAGTGGAGATGGGGTTTCACAATGTAGGCCAGGCTTGTCTCAAACTCCTGACCTCGTGATCCACCCACCTGGGCCTCCCAAAGTGTTGGGATTACAGGTGTGAGCCACCGCTCCCGGTCTAGTTCTGGGTTTACTAGGTCATCCTTTTTTCCCTCTTATCAGTCTCTTCAACCAAAGTCTGAGAAATGTCAGAACATGAAGGATCTTCATATCCACAAGATCTAACATAGATCCTAATTCATCAATGGCTGATTCATTCCTTCAGGGAATCACAGCAGACACCACTATGTGCCAAACTCTCCCTCAGACAATAGGAACTTGGCAGTGAACAAAACACACATGGTTTATGCTCTGCCCTAGCTACCATGGAGAGAAGGCATTGAACAAGGAACTGCATGTACAGCATGTTCCTATGGAGAAATGGAAGGTGTAGTAAGAACCTCTAAGAGGCAGAACTAGTCCCAGGGGGCAGGGAGTTGCCACAGCGAGAGAGTGAGGGGTCTGGGAAGTGTTCCTTGAGGTAATATGTCCAAGCTGGAACTTAAGGGGTGGTTAAGTAAAGGCAAGGAAGAAGAAAAAGTGTCTGCAGTAGGTTGGGAAAAAAGTGAAACAATAAGAAAAACTTCCAGTATGATGGGAGCACAGAGATTGAAGGGAAAGTCGTGACTAGGCATAGAGGATGAGGGAGTGAGGGAGGGAAATGTCATGCTCCACTCTGCCCTCATTACATATTAACGACAGTACTGGATTAGATGGATGAGGGTGCCATAGGGAAGGAACATTGGAGAAAGGCAGGCTTGGGGAGAGAGAAGGATACACAGAGTTTTGTGCACTGAACTTTTAGGTCTCTGTGAGTCGACCAAATAAAAAGTTGGATATTATTATTTGGAGCTCTTAAGAGATGTCTGAGTGGATTGGAAAAATGTCTATACATTTTCTAAATAGGTAAGTTAAAGAAACTATGGGGCCAGGTGTGGTGGCTCATGCTTGTAATCCCAGCATTTTGGGAGGCCATGCCGTGCAGATCACAAGGTCAGGAGTTCAAGACCAGCCTGGCCAACACAGTGAAACACCGTCTCTACTAAAAAAAAAATAAAAAATAAAAAAAATACAAAAACTAGCCAGGCATGGTGGTGTGCGCCCATAGTCCCAGCTACTCAGGAGACTGAGGCAGGAGAATCGCTTGAACCCAGGAGGTGGAGGTTATGGTGAACTGAGATCATGCCACTGCACTCCAGCCTGGGCAACAGAGTGAGACTCTGTCTTTAAAAAAAAAAAAAAAGAAAGAAAGAAAAAAAAAAGAAAAGAAAAAGAAAAAAGAAACTATGTAAGTAGTTGCTGTTGCCTAAGGAGAAAGAATAAACATAAGATGACGACGTAGCTGAAGAAAGCCATCATATTATAGATTTGGCTACATAAAATGTGCACATATGTGCATATATATGTGTAGGAGGCAAAAGGGTTTTGAGGGATATTTACTAACTAGCCCAAAAAAGTGCTAGAGGATTGATTTTATGAACTCTGTCTACTTTATATATTCAAAAGATCTTAGAAAACTTCTTGAGTAGGGTAAATTTTTCAAAGTCCAACACAAATCATGCCATGTAAATCTGTATGATACAAGGCATAAGAGAGTTAATTGCCATATATTTCAGTTGCTGGAAGAAGATTTTTTTTTTTTAATTTTTGAATATCTGGTCTGTACTTATAGCATTTTTACAATTCATGAGTTCTTAGTTATTTGAAAATCAGCAATGAAGAATTTATCTTGCGTACAATGAGCTGATTTACCTCACTAAGAAAATGCAAGTAAATTATTTAGGGCTTCTTTCTTCAGACATACTTTCTACACTACTTTCTCGATTCCTCTTGTCCACCTCTGGGGTTTTATAGAAATGGCGATACAAAATGCCAATGAGGCAATGTTTAGTCTACCCAGATGTGCATATTTAGGGGTAATTACTTAGCACTCAAGCAGTAAGTATGTAAGTGCCTGACTTCTAGGTGACTAACTGTTGGGCCAAGAGTGGCGTTTATTTATTGCCAGAAATGTTAAAAATACATGAAAAGCTAAAAAACCTGTGGGCTTATTTTGTCTTTCCCAATAAATTGAGTTCACTTTGGAATAGAAAATAATTTCAGTTATGATTGGCTTGGGAGCAAGAAATAATAAAAGAATGTCATAACACCTGGGCTTGGGGACAGTTGGAGAGAGAAAGTGATGAGTGCGAGAGGCTGTGTGTGTGTCATCCTTGAATTGTGAAGCAGCAGGTGCTCATGGCTCCCAAAATGCATGACACAGACAGTTTCACAAATTAGTAATGAGTTCTGGTTCGTTCTTTCTTGCCTTTCCCTTTCTTGTCCTTCGCCAGCATTTAACTAAATACAGTATTGTTTCTTTGATTTCTTTCGTTCGCAGTTAATTGTATTCTGTTTGTTAGCTTCCAAATGCATGAATTTTGTCTGAGGGTAGAAAAAAAAGTTCAAAGGACTAATTAAGCTTATTGAATAGGGTGTTAGAATAGCAAATATGATCTCTGTGCTCTGTTACGTTGAGTCTTGAAATAGTTTGACTGCTGGTAAAATATCTTTTAGCAACTAACAGCTAGAAACAGATTCATCAACAGTGTGTTTCTTATTACAATTTGGGAAAAGTCATATTATCTGATAAATCTCATGCATAGTTAGTATGTTTTATTAAAAAACAACTGTACATTTGGACCAGTACAACAATGGACAGGCCGAATGAATGAATAAAGTGAGTGAGGATTTTCTATTACAATTAAAGGCGAAAATAATTCCATCAAATGTGTATATGGTTTTAAATTACTATGTATAATTGTTGTACAAGTGTCTTCTTTCCCTAATCATTAAGTTGTTGGTATGTAGGTTCATTGTATTCCTCCATTGGTAAGATTCTGGCTACCAAAAGGAAGGCAATTTCTTATTAAAACTTCTCTTCAGAACAAGTCAGTCACAACAATGGAAACTGAAAGTTGTTAACATTTCAACCTCATACAGCAAGACTTTACCTATATTAAAATGTATGTTTAAACATATGTAGATTTGACAAATTCAAACAAAAATAACTATAGCCTTATTAACAACCAACATGTTGTTATGGGTGGCATACATATCATATCAACCACACTAAAATGTTTAATCATTTCTTAATATTAACAATGAATCTCTCATTTATATGCAGGACTATATTGTCTATAATTTTTTCTAGCTTGAGTTCAGACCACCTAGAGGATTCTGTGTATACCAGATGATTTGTATGTCACACTTATCTATGGGCTCATGTGCTTTCTGAGACCACTTTGACATTATCTAATGCATGAATAGGCCCTGCTTGTACACATTGGTGCTGACATTTGCATTTGTCTTATTGGTGCTATTGTCTCTGATAAAGAGGACTGGTTTTTCATTAACAATAATTTTTAACATGTGTTTGTAAGTTTTATAAGATGCAAGAGGATTCTTTTAATTTTCATAACCATATACATACAAACATATACACACATATAATTGTGCTGAAATCCATAATATTCTAAAAATTCACATATTTTTCTATATCTACAATAGCATTAATCTTGTACATCCAAGATGTCTCATAATAACATATGATTCAAACCTTAGGATTTACAAATTAATTAGCATGACCTCAGGTAAAATAAATACAGGCAAAAAAATCCATTCTTTCCTCAAAAATGTTTCTTCAAGTTTGTGATTGTTACTTCTTGCACATATGATAGTTTACAAAAGTATATTTCCTTTATACGAAGCCAAGAATGATATATTTGGAGCTGATTAAGTAACACAATTAATGTCATACAATATCCTAAAAATGATTGAGTTTAAAATGCAGAATAAAAGCAATTGGGAGGATTATGGCAGTTAATCATTTTAGGCATCCCTTTGAAGAATCACCTTCATTTTAAATAGAAAACAAATGCTCTTGTTACTGTTTAGTATTCATGTTGTTAGGCTGAATTTGTCGTCTAGAATAGATGTTTGACTATAAATGCTACCTTCTGGTTTTATTCTTTTCTGATAGTATGGTCATGACAATATACATATTTAGCTCTTCTGAGCATTTAATACAACTCCCTTTGGTATTCTCTATATGATTTTACTCAGCAGATTTGTGTTATTAAAGTGTATATAATGACACACAGAACATTTGGAATCCACATAGGAACTAAACAATCTTATTTATTGTTAACATTCAACTAGTCTATTTTGCAGGTACCTTGCAGTAAGTGTCATAAAAATGAGTAGTTAGACCTTTTTAAATTGTAAGAACTACCTATTTGATTAACCACAGATTTTATTTATGTAGCACAGAACTTATAAACCCTTCCTGCATCAGACTGGGCTTCAAACATTCAATAAAACACATTTACTGAGTCCAAGATTAAATCATACATTGTTTAAAATTAATTATTCCTTTTAATTGCATTGTATAAACAGAGATGACCTGTTAATTTAAAGAAAATCTATCAGCACAAAATGAATTCACTCATATAAACAAGCAAGATGAACTTGACCTTGTTTGAACTTGTTTTGATGTGGCCCAGATGGTAGGCTACATGCTTGAATAGCAGGCTAAAGCTGAGGAAAAACTCATATAGCAAGATCTAGATTTATAGCCTTCTGCAAATTCCTACCTTGTATTGTCCTTTCAGCATCTGTTCTGCCGCCACTGCGGTCAGCTTCTATCTCTGGGGTCAGAGACTCTAAAAGCACAGAAAGGTAAGAGTGACACATATTTCATTTGATTCCTATTGTCCTTTTTTTAAAAAAGAGCAACCTGTTACTTTGTTGCTGAATTAAAATTACATAAATCTTTGTCATCTTTTAAAGGTTGAACAAAAACTATAACCATAAGAATTTTCGGAAGATTTGAACAGTAAGCAACGCAACATTGTTCATAAAAGAGGATGGGGGTTGGGAAATTCTCAAATTAATATTTCATTGTGTTTCAGTAGAAAAAGATCTGGTTAAACAGAGACGCAATGCCAAGTCCCAGATGCTGGAGTTCAGTAAAAAACAGTGGAAGCACCTATAAAATAAGTCATTTTCCCCAATACGTTCTTCCCACCCTGCTTTCAGCTTCAAGTATAGCTGAATGAATCACAAGATATAGAAACATACAAAACTACAAACACACGTCTAAACTGTCCTTTTAGCATTAAAAATGACAGTTATTCATGCAATAATAAACACCCTCTTACCATTTAAGACCCTGAGACTATCTGTGGAAGCTGCCTGTTTTAGCGTCTGTTCTGCTTGTTCACGCCGTTTCGTCTCAAACTCAAGTGCTTCCTGCAATTTTCTCTTCGCCTTCTTCTCCTTCTTTAGCCTCTTTTGAACTATGGCTAAAAAAGAGTGTATGCATATTATTATTATTGAAATTTTTGTAATGCTGCTAATTTACAAATGGTCTATGTTTTTTATGTTATTCATTTTGTTTTCCTGCTGGACTGAGCCTACCTACAAAAAGAGAGTTCCAAAAATCTCCACCTTTACCTAAAATAATTCCCAGTAAAATAATAAGAAGGCCAATTTTTATTTTAGCCTAGAACTATTACAAGAAGAGCTTTAATTGTCATATGTAAAGATAAATTTAATAGGAAACTAATTTTAGTAAATGTTTGTATTCACTGATAAAGGAAGCTTGATTAAAGGAATTTTGTGGCTTAGTTCTCTGTCCTTGAATCATAATAGTGCAGAGTCATTTGGATAGTGCAAACCCTTATAAGCATGCCTCTTTCCTATTTCCTCATAAGGAATCAATTTTGAGCAGCAAATGGAGCATCTCCCCTAAAAATGCTTTGGAAAGCAATGCTAGACCAACTCAGTTTTCAATAATTTCTTCCTTAAAATTTTAGGAAATGCAATAAATATTTTTTGTACGTTAGAAAAAATACTCTTAATTATTGTTAACGTATATAAGCAGAAATGTTTTTGTTGGGATGAAGTTGTGATGATTCCCTGAGAATATTTTTCTCATAGCAAATTTACAGTACTATGATATATTTTAAGAAAATTATTCTACTTTCACTCTGCAGAAATCTGAGGCAGTATGAAACCTCATTGCTAATAATAATATGCTACTGGTAACAATAATGATGAGCCTTTTATATTTTAAAAAATAGATAATACAAAAAGTTGATTATGAAACATTTTTCTCCAACTGGACAATTTAAATATTTGTATATAATATTTACTCAATAAATAATAACTAATGTTCTTTACAAAATGTATATCAACTATGCTTTCTGGAGGACAATTGTTTTAACTTTTACTACATATATATGTATACATATGGTAACTACTCAGCATATGGGAATATGCATTTTTCTTTAAAATTATCTTTGATGGTTGATAAACATTGTAGACATCAGTGTGACAGACTCAGTATGAGAAAATGCTTCTCTTAATCATGAAGACTACTCATTCCATATTTACTATTTGATTTCTTACTACAGATTAAAAAATAGCAATACTTTTAAAGCAGAATATTTAATCAAAATATAAAATAATAATGGTTCAAGTAAGTATTTTAGTTTTCGCTTCTAATTTCCACATAATCCTGTTTTTATTATTACTAATATTTTTAAGATGGCAGCTCATTTACATGTCACGTATATTGTTGCTGTACCATATATTTTTAAAAACCTGCTTTGTATCAAAATGTACACTGGCTATGGTGTTATACGAAAAGTAATTGAAACTGATTTTAAATAAATGTTAATTTCCCTTATTTAATGGTGTGCAAATCATGTGCTTACCTTAAAAAAATTACCTGCCTACTGTTTCCCTTCCCAAAGATGATTATTTATGAGTCTCCTTGAAAAGAAACAGTAATTTCTGAAATATTTATTTGTATTGCATGCTCTTGTGGCTCTAAAGGCTTAATATCCTGCACTTTTCCAGTGATGGCTCACGGTTTCCTCCTACGTGATTGAACCCAATAGGATTGCCATGTTCTCTTTCTTCAGGGTAATACACTGCTACAATAGACACATTCATAATAGATAAGTATTGATAATTATTGCCTTGAATTTACTGTTCGTAATTAATTAAATGGGAACTTTACGGTGTGATCTGCGAATGTTTTGCCCTCTAGTGGTTAATGAAAGAAAACAGAATGTAAATCCTCCCAAAAGGTTTGAACCAATAAAATTCTGAAGGTCTCTCCAGTAACCAAATGGGTACTTTAGGAATCCCTGGGCCTGCCTTTTAAGTTATGTAAAAAAGGACTAAACAAAATTTAGTAAGAGCAAAATAAAAACATGGCTGCTTCATGGAAGATGATTCCATAGATTGAGCTCTTTGACCCAACTTCCTTATTCACTTGGAATACAGCCATTATCAATGTTTACCTTGTTTTGATTATTTAAATACCTGAATCTATGGAAGCCACATTATTTAGAACTGTGCTATACATCTGGGATGACAGCTTCCCGAATTGACCAAATTCCAAGAATACATTAGCTGTTGCTTCATAATAGCTAATAAAACAACCTGGTAAATCCTGCTAGTTTAAAAGCAAAACAGAACGATTTTTAAGTGACCATGTCAAACATATACAAGAAAATAATGTGGAGCATTTATATTGGATATATATTAAATGAGTGAAAAGTAGCCCCCACTTCACTTCTAGAATACTTAAAAGAATCATAGTTGAAGCAAAGAGGCAGTTGATCGTAGACAAAATAATATTCAAATTCATACATAAAATAAAGATGCAAATATAAATGACCTTCAAAATTATATATAGATGTACTGTACAGTGTGATAAAAGAAGCAATTCACAGATCAATAATAACATTATTTTATCCAATAAGAATTTATATCAGTTTCTACTCTGTGTACTTGACCTTGTTGGATGAAAATGAGGCCTTCAGAAAGAAAATTATACAAACATTTAACTTTGGTAATTTGTTCAGATATTCATCCATTTTCAATTTCAGTGGATAAATATCTTAGTAAACCTGCTTCGCTTGAATAATCAGTATTTTCTATTTTAGATTTATGAGTTTAACTCAAGTTTTTCAAAGGGCAATTGTGAATTAACATAACATTTTTCTTCATGGCTATCATTAGAGTTTATTCTTCTCTTAAAGAACATGAATTTTTAAACTCAACCATCAATAAAAGTAATATAATTTATGATGTAATGGACGTATTTCAATTTCCTGAGGTAAGAACAGAAGAGAAAACATGTACTTTGGAGATTAAGAAATACAATGAGCCTAGGATTCAAATTCTGCTCTGAATTTTAGCTACCGTTAAATTAAAAAAAAAAAAAAACTACAATTTCAAAATAAATCATCATCACAGTAATATGTTTAATATTTTCTGTAAATATTAAACTTATTTGGAAATTTAGAAATACCTCTATTCTTTTGTTCCATAGCCAACTGCTTTTCAAGTGTTTCCCTTAGTTCTCTTTCCCTTAAAAAATCCATCTTCAGCTCTGTTTTTTCCAGTTGGACCTGTTTCTCTTGAGCTCTGGCATTATCTATGGCAACTTTCAAGAGCCCCTGTACAAAAAAGATATTCGGAATGGTAATATTTTAATACAAAGCACTTTTCGTTCATTACTTAAAAACATTTTAAGAGCGAAGAACCCAGTGATCAAATGATCTAATTCTTGTGCATTCACTTTGCACTCACTAGGACAAATACTATAACTAAAGCACAAAACTCCTAAGTCTAGTTAAACTATTTTCGGAAGACAAATATTTATGGCATGCAGGTTTAATTGCTTCTAATTAGAATATCTAGATCCAAAGTTAAATGAGGGCAGCACGTAAGCATGTCTAAAAAATAAGAACTGAGAAGGAAATTAGGCTGAAACTCCTCCACAAATAATTATCTGACATGGTTTACACAACCTTCCAGGATTCTGGCAGTGCTCACCTTTCTCCTCAGAGCTCATTCTACCACTCCCTACCATGAGTACATAGCCGCAATGGTCTCCTTTTGTTTCCTCAATGAAACAATTTGCTTCTGCCCCCACAGACTTTGTTCTTTCTGTTCCCTTCCTGAATGCTTTTCCTCCAGATCTCTGCATGGCTCACACCCTCATTTCATTTCATCTTTGCTCAAAGTCACCATTCAAGAGAGGCCTTCTCTTACTACCCTGTCTCCAAATGTATCTTATTACTCCCTCCCTAAAATTCTTCATAGAATGTGTCATTATGTTGTATTGACATATATTTATTTGTTTACTGACTTATGTTACGTGTTCTCTATTAAAATGTAAGATCTCTAGGGCAGGGGCATGTTCTGTCATTCGGAACTATGCCCCCAGGCCCAGAAAGTGCCCACTATATACTAGATTTTAAAATTTCACAAATAGCAATTATAGTACTGCTACATTTTTCTTGAGATACATAATAGATTTAAGGGATCTAAAAATTGGTTTAGTAGTATATTACTTTTTAAAAAGCCATTCAAGATGGTTGTAATAAACTCAGGATAACTTCTAGGAAATGATTAGGCAGTGTAATAATTTAAAAGAACATATGGAGAAAGAAAATTTTATTCATACAACTAATCTTGGATATATTTATATATTTTTTGACATACTGTATGCTTTTAAAAATTAGCAGTATTTTAAGGTTCTTAAAAATCAGATATGGTTGGCCGGACGCGGTGGCTCAAGCCTGTAATCCCAGCACTTTGGGAGGCCGAGACGGGCGGATCACGAGGTCGGGAGATCGAGACCATCCTGGCTAACACGATGAAACCCCGTCTCTACTAAAAAAATACAAAAAACTAGCCGGGCGAGGTGGTGGGCACCTGTAGTCCCAGCTTCTCGGGAGGCTGAGGCAGGAGAATGGCGTGAACCCGGGAGGCGGAGCTTGCAGTGAGCTGAGATCCGGCCACTGCACTCCAGCCTGGGCGACAGAGCGAGACTCCGTCTCAAAAAAAAAAAAAAAAAAAATCAGATATGGAAATATGTTAAACATATAAAAAGCATTCTCTGTTTTCTCTCCTAAGATACTCTGAAACAGTTACTAGTGAAAATTAGAGCTAAAACTTCTCTTCAATTCAGCAATACAAAATGAGTTTTTGAAGTAGAAGATATTTTGCCTTGGTCTGTGAGTGTCAGAGACTGAAATTTCTACTGAAGTTAAAATGAGATGAAAGTTGATGTCATTTGTAGATGTACTCTAGGATGTGACTCCCTTGCAAGATATTATGAGCAGTTTGAATCAGGAATTTCTACTCCAGCTTGACTTGTTAGCACAATAGAGAGATAGTCCTACTTCAGTTTACCAATGTAGTTTATAGCATTGCTGTAAGCCAATTTTATTCTCTTTTGACCACATATAAATTATTCCATATTTGCCATACCTGACCCTGAATCTGCTGGTATAATTCTTGTGATATGAAACAAGCTGAAGAAAGATTTCTCTGTGGCAGTTTGCCCCTCCCCACTCTTTTTTGTTTAACAATAAAACATAGCTGCTAAGGAAACTGCCATCTTAACTCAACTCAGCAACATTCCTGTGTAAGCTTCTTCTTCATCAGGAACAAACAATTAGTAACAAATGAAAGAGATCATTACATCAAGTGCCCTTTTAGATCACCCCAATTAAAACTTTAGCTGTATTTTAATTCTAAGATACCAAATTCTAATTTTCTGCTCTGATTGCTCTTGTTGACTTATCTTTGAAAGATGTACTCTCTGTGCAATGTCTAGAGATTATTTAGCAAGATGCCAATGTTGGCACCACTTAATGTGTTGATTGGTTGTATTATCAGTAGCTGTTTAAAATAAATTACTATTAAACTATTATTGTCCTTGGCTGACAAAACACAATATTTTGGTGTTATTTAAATATGAAACAATCATTATGAATAAACATGTTGAATAATGTTAAACTGCAACTCTAATTTGTGTAATTTTATATTAATATTCGTTGCAAAGAGTGAAGTTGCTGAGAGCATTTATGCTTACTGTTTCCTTTTGTTACAGTTGCTGCTAATGTGACTAATGTTAATACATTACCTATTCCTGCTGATTATGTCTGAAAAATATTAGCTTTTAGGATCCAATACTCTCTGGGACTACTTATAAGCTATATAAAATTAAATGTAATTTTTAGACTTTGAATCAGTGCATATCAGTAGGAGTCCAGTGTGAACAAAAATCTGTACTAGAGCCAAACTGATGCATATGCAAAAGTATGTTACTGCCAGTGACAGCTCTGCTTCAAAAAATACAGAAAACCGATTAAATTTCAATGCAGCAGGGGGCTGGGAAAAGCAATAGGAAGTAGTGTTCACAACATCTACAAATCTTTAGGACACCATTGTAGTCATCAATGATAATAGTACTTTCAGATTTGTGTAACTTCTGTAAAATTTCCAGGTCGATCACATGCAAACGGTCACATTAAATGCGGCATCTCACTTGAACATGCAATATCCAGAAAACGCTGTGGCAAAAATGTGTATTACAGAAAACGATAGAAGGTTTAAAGCATGATTTTTTCTCCAAGGGGAGGACGGTTCTTAGGATATTGAAGTTGGTTAATGACAAGTCTAATGAAATACATTTTAAGGTTATGCCACAGCAATGGTGAGAGACAATAGTTGATTGGCCCCAAATTTATTTTCTATGAGTGAGGCATAATGGTTGTTATAATACATAAATGTCATTGTTTTCTAAAATAATCTAATTTGTAAATTATTTTCATCTTTTTTTAGAGATTGAGTAGTTTTTTTTTAAAGGACACTGTATCTAGCAATGTTTCTACTGTTGATATGGCTTCGAAAGTACAATATCTGTCTATGTAAGACGACTTCAAATAATATTGCTAAGAAGCATTTCTTAGCAACCTAGCTAGATCCTGGAGGAAAAGCTTACTTGATGCATGTTTGTATTTAACATAAATTTATTTCAGAATCCGACAATAAGTTAGGTTTCTCGAGTGTCACTGAAACTCATGTGACAAAATTTGTTCTCAGTAATGTGTTGCTTCAAATGAAATTAAAACACCTTAGTTGAAGAGGATTTTAGCAATCACCATCGTAACCAAATACTTTTAAAGATGAGAAAACCAAGGTGCAGAAGAATCAAGAGACTGATTGAAAATCCCAAATACTGAGTAGAGTACGCCTAGATCAGAACTATCCAGCTACTTAGTCTTCTTTATTATTATTTTAATGTTTCCCTGGTCTCTTTTCAGGGAGAAAAAGGATAATGTCCCTTGGAATCAGGAACTTTTGTAGACCAAAAAACAAACAAATAATCAATAACAAACACATAATCAATAGTACAGTATCAACTGACACTTTTTTTTTTTTTTTTAGAAGGAGTTTCGATCTTGTTGCCCAGTCTAGCATGCAAATGGCGCGATCTCAACTCACTGCAACCTCTGCCTCCCAGGTTCAAGCAATTCTCCTGCCTCAGCCTCCCAAGTAGCTGGGATTACAGGCATGTACCACCATGCCCGGCTTATTTTCTTTTATTTTTAGTAGAGTTTTCGTCCTGTTGGCCAGGATGATTTCAAACCCCTGACCTCAGGCAATCCACCCACCTCAGTCTCCCAGAGTGCTGGGATTTACAGGCGTGAGCCACCGCGCCCGGCCCAACTGACACATTTTCAGAGAAGTTCTTGTAACAAAATATACTACCATACTCAGTTTAATGCTATGATTATTGTCCTGCAACGCCGATGTATGACAAGTACAAGCAGAGAAGATTCATAATATATAATTACCATTGAAAATAAAAACATAATGTAGGGCCAATATATTTGATACAAGCTTCCCCATATTTTGAAGTCAATGTCTATTTTGTTGGGGTTTATGCAAAGTCTCCTCCTAATTAATGGTATTATATATAATTATGTATTATAATTAAATTATGTATCAATAATTAAATTATGATTAAATTTAATATTTAAAATATTATATTTATATAATAAATTAATATAATAAATAACAAATATATACTGTAATAAATAATATATTAATATAACAAATGAATATATAATAAAATTATAAATATGATAATTTTTATAATTATAAGTTTATTATAATTAAATTATAATTAAAATTATGTATTAACAATGTAAATAAGGAAACTATTATTTTATTTTAAAATATATTAAAAAGTAAAGTAAAATTATTGGCCGTGATATTGAAATGTAAAGAACTGAAGATGGATAATCAGAGTACAGTCATTCACCTCCATAACAATTTTCTGGTCCACAAGCATACATGATGGTGGTCCCATAAGATTATAATATCATATTTTTACTGTACCTTTTCTATGTTTAGACACACAAATACTTGCTATTGCTCTACAGTTGTCTACAGTATTCAATACAGTAATCTTCTATATAGGTTCATAGCCTGGGAACAATAGGTTATGCTGTATAGCTAGGTATATACTAGGCTATATCCTCTAGGTTTGTATAACTGCAATCTATGATGTTTGCACAACTACAAGACTGTCCAGTGATTCATTTCCCGGAATGTATCCCCAGTGTTAAGCGATGCATGACTATAGTTCACTCTTATACTTAATTCTTTTTCATTTTCTTTCCACAAACACAGACGTAGAGAATAATTCCTCCTAGATACCATGGCTGGATTATGTCCATTTATTAGGCTATAGTGAATCAATCTGGAGCTGCCATTTCTTGTGTGTGTATGTGTTTTTAAGATAGGGTCTCACTCAGTCACCCAGGTTGGAGTGCAGTGGCGCCATCATGGCTTACTGTAGCCTCGAACTCCCAGGATCAAACTATCCTCCTGCCTCATCCTCACAAGTGTTAATAGCTGGGACTATGGGCATGCCCCACCATGCCCAGCTAATTTTTGTATTTTTATAGAGGCAGGGTCTCCCCATGTTTCTCAGGCTGGTCTCAAACTTCTGGCCTCAGGTGGTCTTATCGCCTCAGTCTCCGCTGGAATTACAAGTGTGAGTCACAGCACCCAGTGAAGCTGAAGCTATTGCGCTTTTAACATATGTTTTAGGTCTTTCTTGTTTGCTTAATTCTTCCATGTAGATAGATTATAGTGAACCAAACTCCAATCATATATCCCCTCATGGCAAATAAATCTTCAATGCTAACCTCACTCCTAAATTTTATATTCTCTACTCAAACTTTACATTTTCACTTTTTAGTTATTTTAATATTTGCAAGCCACTTTTTAAATCCTTTTTGTAACAAGATAGATAAAGTAAATAATTTGCTCACACCCTATGTGCTAAAGGGTTCTAGATTAAAAAAAAGTGAGTAGGGCCAGGCATGGTGGCTCACACCTGTAACCCCAGCACTTTGGGAGAGGGGTAGATTACTTAAAGTCAGGAGTTTGAGACAAGCCTGGCCAACATGGTGAAACCCCGACTCTACTAACATTTTTTAAAAAAATAGCCAGGTGCGGTGGTGGGAGGCTACTCCCAGCTACTCGGGAGGCTGAGACAGGAGAATCACTTGAGAGGCCGAGGTTGCAGTAAGCCCAGATTGTGCCATTGCACTGCAGCCTGGGTGAAAGAGGGAGACTCTGTCTTAAAAAAGAAAAAAGAAAAGCAAAGGAAAAAGAAAAAAAAAAGAGTAAGCAGAATTATCCTTTGATCATGTTCAAATGGTAGCTCATGTTCGAAGGTGTCATATCCAATTAATTGACACTAAAATTTTAGTCTCCTTGCATAAAATCTCACAGGTTGTTCTCCATGGACAAGTTTGAAAGAGGAAGCCATAATGAAAGATTGCCCACAATGAAAAAAAAATGCCATATAGAAAAAGTAAAAGCAATTTTAAAAATCAAAAACTGAACTGTATCCATATTCCTTACTAAACTAAATTACTGTTCTTTACTCTAGACATCTGTATCCATTATCACTTTTAATTTTTAAAACACTCAAATGTCAGGAAGTAGTATAGCTCAAGCACTAACAAAATTCTTGTTCCCAATTACTTACATATATACATTTTATAAATTTCTAAATATAAAATTTAAATATAAAATGTTTATATATCAACATAGGATTTTTATAGGTCTTTTTTTTTCTTTTTACTTTAGATTTCTTTATTCATTATGACTTTTCTTTTCTATCTTTTTTTTTTTTTTTTGAGATGGAGTCTCATTCTATCACCAGGCTGGAGTGCAGTGGTGCAATCTTGGCTCTGTAACCTCCGCATCCCGGATTCAAGTCATTTTCCATCCTCAGCCTCCCAAGTACCTGGGACTACAGGCACGTGCCAATACACCCAGCTAATTTTTGTAGTTTTAGTAAAGACGTGTTTTCACCATGTCAACCAGGATGATCTCTATCTCTGGGCCTCTAGATCTGCCCACCTAGGCCTCCCAAAGTACTGGAATTACAAGCATGAGCCACTGTGCCCCGCTAACTTTTAATTTCTAAAACGCTTAAATGCAGGAATGCAGTATAGCTCAAATAGTTAACAAAAGTCTGGTGCCCAATTAATATATATATATATGTACATTTTATAAATTTAAATTTTAAAATAAAAATTAAATAGAAAATCTTCACATATAATTATAGTATTTTTCTATAGATCTTCTTTTAAAACACAAAGAAATAACTGACAAAAATTTAATTTTGATGATGATGTCATGGAAAGGACATCTGTAGTAATCATTACAAATTTTAAATTCCAGGCTTTATTGACTATTAGAACAATAACACTTTATGGAAACACTTTATTTTACAGGGTGTTTTGGTCATAATTTTAATAAAAAGTAACATCTTAAAAAAATGGAGCTTTAAACTTACTACACAAAAAGTATGTTACCATTTTGACACAGAAAGCACAGAACCCTATTATATATAATTGAAACTGCAGAGGAAATTGAGGTAGACAGAATGTAATTACCCATATTAGAATTTGGACAGCAATCACATTTATACTGTATACCTAATAATCTGGGGTCATGACTATTTAAACATTCCATACCATTCCTACGATAATACCATAACTCAGTAAATGTGACAATAGTAAAAGAGTTAGCATCTGTAAACTTTTGTAAAACGATATGAAACCATTACTGACAATAAATGTGTGTATGTGTGTGTTTGTATATGTATGTGTGTGTATATATATGTATTTATAATATATATGTGCATGAAATTCAGTAGGATTTTAAATTTTTATTTCACCTGTGGGCACATATGTACATGCATGTATAAATATAGGCATATGCATATTAGACATATATATAACTGCATCTATATATACACATACATATAAGTAAGATTGAAATGGACAAGTCTAATTTATCTATCATCTATCTATCTGTCTATCTATCTATCTATCTATCTATCTATCTATCTTTCTATCTAAGATGGAGTTTCACTCTTGATGCCCAGGCTGGAGTGTGATGGCACAATCTCAGCTCACTGCAACCTCTGCCTCCTGGGTTCCAGCAATTCTCCTGCCTCAGCCTCCCAAGTAACTGGGATTACAGGTGCCCGCCACCACGCCTGGCTAATTTTTTCTATTTTTTTTTTTAGTAGAGACTGGGTTTCATCACGTTGGCCAGGCTGGTCTCGAACTCCTAATCTCAGGTGATCCACCTGCCTTGGTTTCCCAAAGTGCTGGGATTACAGGCATGAGCCACTGCACTCGGCCCCTAATTTATTTTTAATAAAACATTCTTATTGTGGGTGTTCTAACTTTATCAGTCCCAGATCCCTATAATTTGGGAACAGAAATAATTTAGTTTGTCTTGACCATTGTCCTTTTATCTACTCTTATGAAAATATATCTTCAAAGCATATGGTAGGAAAAGGAGAGTATATTAAATCTACAGCCACCTACAATGAATAATTTTTCTAAAATTTGTACATTTTAAAACTGGAGTTTTCTTTTCCTTCTTTTCTTTCTTTCTTTTGTTCTTTCTTTCCTTCCTTCTGAAATAATTATAGTTTGAGGTGATGTGGATGACATTCCTAATCTGAGTATTTCTGGTCCGTAGAGTGTCGATGAATACTCCAAACTGATACGATTTGACTTTGAAATGTAGTGGTCATATACAATGCAAGAGTACATGTGTCAAACGTGCTCTTCAGATGAGCATGCTGTTTTACACTGATGAAACCCAGAAACGTTTTCTCTGCTGACATTGAAATTAAATCCTCACTGACCTGGTTAAAGAGCTTTCAGTTAATGACAATACATGCAAATAGCTTTTCCTTCGCTTCATATTGAGTTTTATACATAAGAAAATGAATTATTCCTTTACTTTTCAGAACTTAAATTCAGAAATGTTAAGGAATATTTTCTGAAAACATTTACCTTAACATAGGAGAAATCATTAAAAGCACTATCTTATAGAAAACAATAATATGGGTGAAATTTAGAAAAAAAAGTATTTTGTTTTATATAATCAACTATTTCGCCATGATTTAGTATAGGCTGGATTGATGATTTTCATTTACTGCATTATAAAACCTTAAAGTTGAATACAGTTCTGGAGACTCTAATTACATTAGTATTAAAAAATGCCATATTAATAGATGAGAAGATATGTTACATTAAAGGCCTTCTGTTATGTCCTTGGAGAGGTAAATAAAATTAATTACATTTCCACTGGGGGAAACTTTAATATGATAGGATATGTGTACAGAAAAATATTACTGAGGATGGAATGTTAGAGTAAAAAGTTTTTTTAAAAAAGGAGCTTACCAGCACACTATCAGCAACTTGTGCCTACTACTCACTAGCTACCCAAATATGGAGAAGTAGAGGACAAATATCTCCATCTGGGGTCCACATGATCACTTCATGTGTGGGCAAGAAAATTATGCTTTCTTCTATCCCAAACACTCTTATTATCTTGGCTCCACACTCTATGTTATTGTTAACTGTAAGTATTTTTGATTCATAATGTACTGTACATAAAATATACATCCTGAGGACCACATAGGAAATCCATGGAAAGTTTGGTAAGGCTTTTTGAAGTCTAGTCTTTGAAGAAATTCTATTAACTGAAACAAACTTATTCATGAAAGAAGGCATTTTTTTTGGATTCTTCTAAATTAGACATATCTTAAATGACTAAACATATCATTTCCTCACTAGAAGGCCAGAAGTTTAAAAATAACTAAATATTTATTAGAACTAGTGTGCTGTTGTTTAGTAAAATCAGACAAACTTAAACAGTTAAATTCCTCCCATTAGTTGGTAATAAAGAAAGCATTTTAGACGGAATGAATTTTAAAGACCTATGTCATTTCGTCAGTTTTTATTACAGCTTAATATGCATATATATATATATAAAAATATATATGAGTATTTCTAAGTCAATTTGATTAGTGTAACAGGTTTAAAATATTAGTTGCTTGAAGAGTTTAATAGCATGTTTCAGTCAGTCTAATGAATGGATTAAGTAGGAACAGTATAAATTTTGGAAAAAAAAATCTACAACTGGGTGTTCCATATGTCTTTCTTCCAGGTTGTACAAAGGCCTACCTGTATGTTAGTCAGAAGGGTCTCGATGGAAGACAGTCCATCAGGAAACAGAAAAGGAGATGGAAAACCCGGAGGCAGTGGTTGTCCATGCCCAGTTAGAGAGAGTTTGTCAAGGCTGTCTCTTGCGGTTGGTGTAGAAAGCGGGGTCTCATCTGTATGTGATTGAAACAAAAATATAGAACAAGTTACGCTTGTCTGTTTTTATTAGATCTCAGTAATGGCTTCCCTAGTGGTTTCCAGAACATTTATTGCAAATTGGTTCCTGCTATCAGGAGAAAATGCTTTCTGCTGAATTTTCTTTAATGAAAAAGCTGTGGAGATACAACAAGATAACATTAATGAGTAACTTTATAAGCCTTTTAAATGCAGTCTCTAATGAGACTGAGTTTACAGTGCCATAGAATCTTTTTAAAACAAATATTATCTCATATATAGTTGTGATAATATATTCAGGCTGACTTTATGGGCACCTTCCCAATTATCTCACTTTAGTTTGTTCTGTTTGGATTGACAATAGAATATTTCTAGAGCTCCATATAAGAGAAGGGCTTTGTATATTAGGAAGCTTCCTTCTCCATTAACCCTTCCTTTATATCAATGATTTCTTCAAATTTATTCTTAAGGAATTTACAAAAGAATGCAAAGTTAAAATCTTTCACTTTACACCTAAAAAGAAAAACTAGAATCCAAACATGTATTTCTAAATTATAACTGAATTATTCATTATCATTAGAATTAAAGACCTAATTTTTTTGAACTTGAAGACCGTTTACCTACATATTGAAAAATTACAGCTTCCACACACACAAAAAAAAGGTATAAAGGAAGAGTAATAAAATGCTACTTCTATAACAATATTCAGGGAATAAAGTTTAAAAAATCCCTTCAAAATAAACTAGTCTTTATTTATTGAATAATCTTCAAAATTTTAAGCCATTTAGAGTAACACATGAATACAGATTCTTTTTGCCTCTCACAGTGAAATCCTTTTATTTAGTTTTTTTATTATTTAACCATTTTTAAAGTTTCACATAAGATAGATACAAGTTATGGCTTATTTTAGTTTATCATAATCACAGAGAAAATTTTATTCATGGCAGGATCCTCAGTTTTATAAATATTTTCATATTTCACCCCAGGAAAATTAATCAGAGCAATGTATTTGCACAGTCCCGATAGTATCTCTCAATTTTGCAAGTGGCTAAAAACTTCAGCATACTTGCCTTGTGCTTATAATTTGATTCCACTGTTCTCCTCAATCATTCTTTTATTTTTCATTACACCGCCTAACCACACAACACGTTTTCCAATTACGTCTCTCTGGGGCAGAAATATTGTAGAAGCCGCCACACTTCCCTGTCCCTCACTAATGTCTGAACAAGTTAAATTCATCTCCCTCACCTTGCCACATTTCTAGTTAACAAACCAAAAGGAAACAAAAGATGAGGAGGGGAGTAATGGCCAGAAGGCCTCCTATTGACTGCACCCCTCTCACACTCACGACTTCGCAGTTTCTCCTTCTACTCCCTCCTATGTTAACTTATTGAGACAGATGATCTGAGGCAGCAAGTACTAGAATAAGAAACAGAGTAAGCAAACTAAAGTAGGACTCATGTTATTTTTCTTTTTAATCACACTTGTCACCAGGGTTAAAGAAAGATGGCCGTGAAGGGGCAGGGATGCTGCATGGCTAATGTGAGCAAGGTGATCTTGGACGCCATTTACCTAGCTGTCATAAATTACTCTTCCAAACCAAGGCTGCTAGTGTTTTCTTCTAATAGCTCTGGAAAGGCACTTGTTAAACATATATGTGCATGTGAAATTGTTTAAGAATGGAGAGCAATATTTTTCGATCATCATCACCTTAGCTGTCACATGCTAAAGAAAATGTGGCTTAATAGATCATGGGGATAATAATTGCTTGTCTCTTGAAGAAAGGCATAGAACCAGATGACCACCTGAGGTTGCTTTCAGCTTTAGAATCTATGATTCCACAATTATTAAAGACTGTCCAAGAAAATAAAGAATCATATGTATGTGTACACATTTGGGCTATAAGTTTCATCATCCCCATGATTATTTGATTTAACTTCAGTGCATTTATGCTTGACTATATTTGGCTGTTGTGTGGATTAAATCATTAAATCACTCATGATGCATAAATTTATGTAGCCAGTATTTATTTAACATAAACAATGTGCTGGATACTGGAGATCAAATGCTAAAAACACAACTGGAAAGCCTCAAGAGGCTCATGTAGCCTAGAGTGACTGATTCCAATTGTTAAATAGCTAACTCCTATAGCCAGTAATACAGTTTTCCTTCCCTCATTATTTCTTTAGATATTCCATTTATCCAAACATAGCATTAAAATTCCGTATATATATGTACATGTGTGTGTGCATGCCTTTAAGCATATTTTTTTCCTGCAGCTGTTTTAACGGAATGCTCATCTTGGACCTCATGGTTCCAGCTGTATGAGAATAGGCTATTATGTGTTACAAACTTATGTAATTGGATTCCTTCATTTATCATTTTACATAGTGAAGATACTACATAAGGACACATTAGCTCAATATGTACATAAGAAATTAGCAAATCTGGGGTAGAATGCTTAAGAAATGAAAAAATGCTTCTTAAAGTCAACACACAATTTTGAAAAGAAAACAAACTAATCGAAGATCAAAAAAACAAAAACAAAAACAAAAACAAGAATACCTTTGGGTCTCATGACCCTATTATCTGAGATAAAGTTGCCATCTTGTGGCAATTAGCATCATAGAAGATTTCGTTTAGCTCTTCCTACAAAGATTGTAATATTGGGATCGTAGTTCCACCTTTTAAAATAAAAGTGACCTTTGATTTCCTAAATGTTCAAAGAAGATTAAAGCAAAAGTTTGAGAGGTCAATGAAGAAGAGAGTTTTGACATCACATAATCTCCACGGACTTCAAAGAGTGAATGATGATGAAATACAAGTTCAAAAAATACCTTATTCTGATTGATATATCTGTACACATTTTTAGGCTTATTTTTAAGAGAAAGTTGGCTAGTCAGATGTCATAGTTTTTGGATTAGTATAGCATTTGACAATGTAATTTCTTTTTTTTTTTCTTAAAAAATATTTTACTTTAAAATAATTGTATACTTATGGAAAAGTTACATGAATTATACAAGAAATTCCTTCATACTCCTGTAATGTGTGAATGGCTGACCACAAAATATATGTTTATGCATACTTCCTGACACATAATGACAAGTAATGTTATTTTACTTTAAAAAGGGGTTTTCACAGAAAGAATCAAGTTAAGATCTTGAGATGAGGAGATCATCTTGGTTTAGGATGGACCCCAAATCCAATGGCAAGTGTCTTTTAAGACAAAAGCAGAGTAAGGTTTGAAAGAGACAAGAGAAGACACAGAGAAGAGAAAAGGCAAAGTGAAAACTAGACAGATATTAGAATATTTCACCTACAGTCAAGGAATGGAGACAACCACCGGAACTAAAAGAGACAAAAAATGGCCCTTGGAAGGAGCTCACTTCTGCTGACACCTTCATTTTGGACTTCTAGTCTCCAGAACTGTGAGAGAATAAACTTCTGTTGTTTTAAGGCACCAGAGTTAAGGTCATTTGTTATAGTCAGATCTGGAAAAGTAATAAAACTCCAGTTCGCCAATTGTTTACATTTTGTCACATTTGGTTTTTCTTAAGTTTTCTCTCTGCCTCTGTCCCTCTCTGGTTCTCTCTCTCTCTCTCTCTCTCTCTCTCTCTCTCTGTGTGTGTGTGTGTGTGTGTGTGTGTGTATGTGTTTGGTGTGAGGGAGGGTGCATATGTTTGAACCATCTTCCCCAGTTAAGCCTTAAGATTTCAGTGTATATTTCTTAAGTACAAGGTCACACTCTTAAATAAACACAGTCAAAAATCAGCAAGAATAACATATGGAGAATATGATGATTTAATCAAGAGTCCAAATTCCAATTGTATTATTTTTGAGATTTTTTTTTTACAGTAGTTACATAACAAATATTTTAACTTTTTTGTGACTTGTTCTTAATGAGTTTTTTTTACGGGCATGTAGTAGGCACAAAGTGGCCTCTAAGAAGGTCTGTGATGATTTCTTATCCTGTTAGTCACTCCCTGTCTGGCCCTTTTCTCTTGACCTAACGAAAAGAATACAACAAATATGAGATGTCACTTCAGAGACAGAGATTTGGTTATAAAATGTCTAACTTCCATTTCTCTCCCTCTCTTTTGCATTGATGCCATGGGTCAAACCAGTTGTCATGACATGAGACAGCCCTGTGGAGACGTACATGTGACAAGGGACTGAGTGCCAACCTCACGAGTTCGCTTGAAAGTAGATTCTCCCTACCCAGTTAAAGCATTTATGGCTACAGCCCTGGCTAACAGGTTGATTGCAGTCCCATGAGACCTTAAACCAGAAGCACCTGGGAAGCTGTACCTAGATTCTTGATCCACAGAAAGTTTAGGATCATAAATGTTTGTTGGTTTAAGCCACTAAGTTTTGGTATAACTTATTGCACAGCTATGGATAACTAAAACAGTATGTAACTTTTTTGAATACTCTGGCAAATATGACAAAAATAACTTAATGTTCAGGTAGTATTAGCTGCTTTGGATGTGGAACAACTTCTTTCTATTCAATTTCCTCATTTACAGAAAAAATTGGTTAAATGAGACAAATGTAGGACCACACAAATCTAAAATTCCACCTTCTCTAATACTTTTTATAATAATTTATAAAAAATTATTTAAATGGGTTTCTCAACTATTATGATTGAAGAATAACAATGTATCAGTTTGGAGTTAGAAATTTTAATAGTTTTAAAATTATTAATTTCAAAGATTTATGAGTATCTATATAATATCTGAAAAAGAATTAGTCACATAAATACAATTTCAGAGCAAGTTATTAATTGCTTAGGTTTACAATCTCTACTTTATAAGGATTCTTAAATTATTTTGTTTCCTTTTATTAAATTAGATCATAGTTCCGTCAACTATAAGACAGCACTCTCAATATCTTTGATGGCAAATCAGATGCAGCAAAGGATGCATCTTCCTAGGAAAAAAATTAAGCACTTTCAAAAGATGCAGTAACTAGAATACTATTATATTTTAGAGGACTACACATGGGTAGGGTCTAGCAGTTATGCTAGTTCTTTAGATAAGTTGTTAGTGGAATGAAACCACTGCAATTTTCAATTTTACAGTAGTATAAAGCCATTACAGTTTTGATACTTTGAATTTTTATTTTTTTTCCTGGGTTAGCAATATGCAATGATATGAAAACATTGCAATTTTCAATTTTACAATAGTATGAAACCTTTGCAATTTTCTATTTTACAATGGTATAAAACCATTGCAGTTTTGATACCTTGAGTTTTGAATTTTGACTTTTTTTCCCCCCTGGGTTAGCAATATGTGAGATATGTAACACTTTTATTATAAAATAAGTTTTGTGTTAGGTGATGTTGCCTATCTGTGGGTTAATGTAAGTGAGCACTTTTCAAGTAGGGTAGGCTAAGCAATGATGTTTGGTAGGTTAGGTGTACTAAATGCATTTTTAATTTACAATATTTTCAAATTACAATGGGTTTCATCAGGATGTAATGCCATTGTAAGTTGAGAATTATGTGTGTTTTAATTCAGTTATTTGAAACTACAGTGGTTTTCTAAAGAAAAATAGAGCAGCACATATTATAATCTTGACCAGAAAAACTACCTATTAACATCTTAATAATTACATAATAAATATATTGATAATTATAACAACATATAGTCAGTTAGAATAACAGAAAACAAAATGAGAAACCAGAAATGGAAGAGAAGAAAATGTTTAAAAATTAAGTCACTTATCAATAACTATCAGTAAGATTGATGCCTCTGTAAGACAAAGTATTTTTCTCTCCAATCTTATCACACATAACAATTTAGCAGGATATCCTAAGGAACAATGTTGTTTAAAAAAATAATGGGCCTCTACTTTTAAAATGTTTTCTTTCCTGTTAATAAAATCTAACTCAGTTGTTATTTTCATAACTAATCCCTTTGGGTTTGAATTATATATTCTCTTTCAAGTTAATGTGTGTCTGTGTGTTTTGGTCTCTAATGTCTTTTATTATGTCATAAATTCCAAATAGAAAAACACTCAATCACTTCTAGAAAAGCACACATTACAAAGAGATTCACAATTATTCATTTTGATTTGAAGTAGATAGTATTATTAAAATGGAAAATATCTCCATATTTAATGTTTAAAACAGATCTGGGAGTTTCTATGAAAACTGTATTTCCATACTGGCAAAGTGAAGAAGATTTTAGCAAAATTCTAGAGAATAAAATAGTTTCCATACAGAAGTAAATACTTATAAAAATACAAAATTTTATTATATTAATAAATTTCCATCACAAATATACAGAAAGATACATTGATAAGTGTTTTGGCAAACTCATTAAACATTAAATTGAAGTGGAAGTATAAACAATCTATAGATTAAGGGTTGGTGCCTAAAAATTTTTGAAAATTATTTCCAGACATAAGACACAGTTGTTTAAATTGAGGTCAATCGTAACATCAATACTGATTCATTCTCAGTCAAGGCACTCCTGGCTTAATTTAGCAGTAGATACTAAGTAACAAATTTAAACAATATGACCTTAGCATGTAATCTTAGGTTACAGAAAGAAAAAGTTACAGATATTGGTGAGGGTGTAAAGGAAAGGGAGTATTTATATACTATGGTGGGAATGTAAATTAGTACAACCTCTATGGAAAACATATGCAGATTTCTCAAAGAACTAAAAAGAAAACTGCTATTTGACCCAGCAATCCCACTACTGGATACCTGCCCAAAAGGAAATAAATCATTATATCAAAAAGATGCTTGCACTTACTTGTATGTTTATTACAGCACTATTCAAAGTGGCAAAAATATAAAATCCACGTAAGTGTCCATCAAGGGATGACTGGATTAAAAAAACGTGATACAGGCAGGGTGCGGTGACTCACACTTGAAATCCCAGCACTTTGGGAGGTCCAGGCAGGTGGATCACTTGAGGCCAGGAATTAGAGACCAGCCTGGCCCACATGGAGAAGCCCCATCTCTACTAAAAATACAAAATTAGCTTGACATGATAGCATGCATCCGTAATCCCAGCTATTCGGGGGGCTGAGGCACAGCACAAGATTGGCTTGAACCCAGGGGACGGAGGTTACAGAGAGCAGAGATGGCACCACTGCATTCCAGTCTGGGTGACAGAACAACACTTTGTCTCCAAAACAAAAAAATATGGTGTATATATACACACACACACACACAAAATATATATATATACACACACACACTATATATATATATATATGCAACACATATATAGTGTATGTGTGTATGTATATACACAAAAGGAATGCTATTCAGCCATAAATAAGAATGCAATTATGTCTTTTGCAGCAATATGACTGGATCTGTAGGCCGTTATCTTAAAACAAGTCAGTTATAGGAAGATGAATACTTCATGTTCTCATTTATAAGTGGGAGCTAAATAATGTGTACAAGGACATGGAGTATAGACTGATAGATAATTGAAACTCAGAAGGGTGTGGCAATGGGGGAGGTTCATGATGAGAAATTATTTAACGAGTACAATGTAGGCTTTTCAGGTAATGGGCACCCAAAACCCTGACTTCACCACTATGCAGTCTATCCATATGATAAAATTACACTTGTACCACAAGAATATATACAAATTAAAAAAAGGAGAAAATCCCAGCACTTTGGGAGGCTGAGACGGACTGATCACGAGGTCAGGAGATCGAGACCATCCTGGCTAACACGGTGAAACCCCGTCTCCACTAAAAAATACAAAAAACTAGCCGGGCGAGGTGGCGGGCGCCTGTAGTTCCAGCTACTCGGGAGGCTGAGGCAGGAGAATGGCGTAAACCCGGGAGGCGGAGCTTGCAGTGAGCTGAGATCCGGCCACTGCACTCCAGCCTGGGCGACAGAGCGAGACTCCGTCTCAAAAAAAAAAAAAAAAAAAAAGGAGAAAAAATTATCAGTTAAATGTTTTTTTCTGTCTTCTTCCATCTTCTCAGAAAATAAGGAATTATGAAATACCACATTAAAATTTATCAAAATGACTTTTATGTATCTATGCTGATGTATATAAAATATCTAGGGGTACTCGGGAATAAAACTTATTTCCTATATTTAATTTAATGCCCCTTCTTCAAATTCTGGATTTAAAGTTACTCCAGAAATTTTTATAAAATTGACACCAAAGTGCAAGACATGATACAGCTATGATAAAATGAAAAGCAAACCAAGCTTGATTCAGAAAGTATGAGTTCAAGTCCTGGCTCTACCAACTACTAGCAAATTTTAGAGCGAAGAACCTGTCTCTTATTTGAGACTTATTTCATTTATTTATTAAAATGGTGATTACCAATTCAAAGGATTATAGTTTAAACCCAATTAGATTATTCCTGGGAAAGTGCTTTGTAAAATATAAAATACTATATTAATATAAAGTATGAATGCATGAATAATTAACAAAAATCCAATCAATTACAAATTTTATAAATTTCATTTTGGAAACTTGGCTTCAACGTGCCATGGAGGAAATTCTGTTCTTGTACCATAAGCCTGTGGTTTCTCTTTTTTTTTGAGACAGAGTTTTGCTCTTGTTTGCCCAGGCTGGAGTGCAATGGCTCGATCTTGGCTCACGGCAACCTCTACATCCCGGGTTCAGGAGCTTCTCTTGCCTCAGCCTCCCGAGTAGCTGGGGTTACAGGTATAGGCCAGCATACCCAGCTAATTTTGTATTTTTTAGTAGAGACGGGGTTTCTCTGTGTTGGTCATGCTAGTCTGGAACTCCCCACCTGAGATTATCCGCCCGCCTAGGCCTCCCAAAGCAATGGGATTACAGGTGTGAACCACTGCGCCCAGCCCTAAGCCTGTAGTTTCTATGTTATGTCTCTCTGATAAGGCTTTGATGAAGATGTATAATGTTGATAAAAGAATTACTACTGTACACATCAGTGTCCTTATATGGACTAACCCTGAGTTAGTTTGGTGAACAGTTAAAAATGACTTTGATGGAAATAATTTGAGAAAGGGCAAAGAATATGAACTGGTTTATCAATTTTTCTTCAGGTGACAGGACTTAGAGGAAATATGTATTGATTCACACACACACACACACACACACACACACACACACACACGGAGTACAAGTTTTGTAGAAATAGACTGTGAATAACATAAAACCACTTAAGAGGCTTCTTGGATATACTTCAAGCAGCATTAGAACTCTGAATTTTTGAGTTTGGGTGAATAAAAGAAAAAAAAATTATATAGGAAGGAAATCATTGTAAGTGTGCTTGGCAGAATGCTGGAGATTTGCTACAAAAATACACCAAACTCACAGCGTTGCCTAATTTAATGCATATTCATTCCACACTTTATTATAGACAACTATCTCCTATATCAGTGATTCTTAACTTTTGAATAGTTCTCTTTTGAGATGCTCACAAAAGTTGGGAACCACTCCTTAGAGGAGGACATAGAACATCTAGTCTCAGCTACCTAACACATAGTAAGTACATATTAATATTTACCGAAAGATTATGTGAATGAGATAAGGCAAAGCAAAAGCTGCAGGAACACAGACTGCAAAAATGAGAAGGATATAGTCTCTGCCTGTCCCAGGGTTATACCACATCCATGATAGTAAAACTAAAAATACCTTCTATTGGAAAACCACTCTATTGATTACGAGGCAATTTCACAGACATTATCTTGAGTTAAGAGGAAGCTCTAGGAATACAATTTTTAAAATGCATGCAATTATAATCTCAATAAGGTTATATGCCAAAAGAGTGATTCAAATGGCACCTGGTGCTTATTTAGAAAAAAAGAAGAGATTATGTCTAGATGATGTGAATTGAAGGGGAAAGAAAAAAGAAAAGAAAAGAAAACCACCACAGCAAGAAATGGGCACTGAATTTTGGGAAAGACTTAACCAGAGGGAGGTCAAGAAGTTGTATGAGGAAACCATGCAAGGATAACAGCTCAAGAACATCAGGAACCCCAATTCCCTGAAGAAACTGTATTTTTGAGAGGAAATCATATTTTCTATTCTTATGCTCAAAAAAGAATCTTTAGTTTCAGGCTATTCTGTACCTGTATTTCAAAAATTTCTGTATTCAGAAATTCTAAGATCAAGCTATCTATTAATATTTCCAATCTCGGCCTTGACAGCAAAGTCATCAATATCTTAGCAAACTCATCTGAGGAGACAAAACTTGAGTACTCGGGTATCTGTGTACAGAGGTTTTGTTCCTTGGACAATCTGAAATTTCTTGGAAAAAAACAGAATGGCACCAAGCATTAAACACACAAGCGTGCGCACACACATACACACAAGCTGATTTAACTTTCAAATGCTTTGGGTTGCATTCACATCTGCTTGTTTCTTAAAGTCATAAGTTATCAGTGTTTATGCAAGAGCTGGCATAGCTTATGATGAAAAGATTCACTTAATTGACCTTTCTGTCATTTCCATGATCCGGTAGGTTTAACCTCACTGCTGATACTGCAGGTGAATATGGGAAAGCATTTATTGAAAGCTGCAAAACAGACATGGTTGTATTTCCTAGGTTGATGTTTTGCATATCTGCACAGTAGGACCATTAAGGGTTCTAAGAGCACAACGGAAACAATCATAACATTTGTTTTTAGATGACTGACTCAGAACATGTACACCAGGCTTTATATAGAAACTGTTTTTGTTTTATTAAGGGACTGTTTGCCTGTTAGTGATAACATCATTAAAAATAAATGAAAGGGGGCTGGTAAAATGCTTCCCAAAAGCAGAAACCTAATTAAAGGTGATATGCCTGCTATGAAGCTTTTTTTTCAGAACTCAGAAATAGAACAAGGTTAGTTCTTTCTCATTTTATAAAGCCCAAAGAAGACCTCACAGTAAAACATCACTTCTGATCTAATTTTCTATTTCTGTGTACTTTAATAATCTACTTTAAAGTCTGCGGTTGCCCATAGAAAGTGAACTAGTTTTGTGTCTAGAGATAACTTCTTCCTCATGTCATACTGCATGAAAAGAAAATCTGATGGTTCAGCTCAAACAAAAAATGCACTCCCTTTTAAAACAAATTGTACCGGTTGTAAGATGTTCAGTAATAGCAGATGCATAGTGCACCCATAAACATTCCACAGCTCTAAATGACTACTTTTGAAAGTTTGAGTTAATGGTTAAAAAAAAATTCCAAATCAAGGTTTATAATTTCAGAAAGAAAAAAAAAGTAGACCCTTTTATTTTAAGGGGTGGAGTTACTCTAATTTCATGGATGGTGGAAAAAGCAGGAAACTGCATTCCCTTGATAACTCTGCCCTTATTGTGCTGTGACCTTGGCCAATTTACTTAAATTTACATCTGCCAAAAATGAGTTTCTGAAATGTGCTTTGAGAATTTTCAGGGGGAGGGAGGAAGAGTTGTCACATAAATCCAAGGCCTTTTCAAAATTAATATGATTTTAGAAGTAAGCAAAAATGAAGAGAAATGCTGGGAACCATCACAGGGTGCCATAGTTTGATACCCTGTTCTCTTCTTGTCGGCTCTGCATAGCTCTAATTCATTTATTAGTCTCCAAGCCGAAAGTAAGTGTTATTGCTAAGTGAATAAAACAGAATGATTCTTAAATAATCCCCCTGAAATATATACTAGCTCTGGTGTTGAGGATTGATATTCAAACTCTAATTTGCACATAAGTTTTAGACTAAAATTATCATGGAATTACAAAAAAATGTAAGAGGCCTTTGGAAATCACCTCATCTACATTATCCATTTTTCAGATGAAAAAAGCCCAGTAACTGATTGACCCAAAATTTTTCAAACCCAAGTCTGCAGATTCTCATTTCTTTTCTCATTAAAAGATAAAGTGTCAATTTAGAGGAAATACATGGAAAGCACAATATTTTGAATGATTCCATGAATATGGCCACCCACAAATAAACATATGTGGACCGAACTCTTGCCCTTTTTTTTCTCTCACTCAAATTTCTATCTAAGGGGCCTAGGGAGTCATGCCATACAAATCATAAAATCTACTTCTGTTCAAGTTTTTTTTTCTTCCCTGAATATTGTGGCTTAGTTTCCAATCTGACTCTGCTAGAGCATCATACGACCACAGAGCCCCTTAACTTAAGCACTCATTTTACTAACTTCAAGTGTTTAAATAATAGCTTAACTCTCTCAACTGAAATTGTCCACCAAAGAATCTCTAAAATCCACCTATGACTGTAAGCCCCTGGTTCGAGATGTCCCGCCTTTTCGGATCAAACCAATGTATATCTCTCATGTATTGATTTATGATTTTCCCTGCAATTCCTGTTTCCCTGAAATGTATAAAATTAAACTGTAACTCGATCTCTTCAGGCTCACTTTCCCAGGACCTCCTGAGACTGTGTAACACGAGACTGCAGACACTCATATTGGCTCAGAATAAACCTCTTTAAATATGTTAGCAGTACTTAAATATGTTTTTCAGTCATCACATATACACATATATGAAAACAGGTGAAATGTGAAGCCTAACAGGATGTTTAATAAATGTTACGAGATTTTAGGAGTGATAATGATTATGTGTTTGTGATTTAAGAAAAGATTTACCCATCTTTAGGAAATACACATTGAAAATAAAGTAAAATGAAAAAGAAAAACATTAAAAATATGTACAGATTACAGAGCATATGTTTGAGATTTGCTTCAAAAATCTCTGGAAGAAGAAAAGAAATTGGGTGGAAGTATGAGACAAGATTTGCTTTGAGATGATCATTGTTAAAGCAAAATGATGGGTAGGCATATGGGAATTCAGTACTCTTCTAATTTTACATATATTTGAAATTTTCAACAATAAAAGTTAATAGAAAAGGAACACTACTCAGTAAAGATTCTATTAACTTATTCTTTCTTCAGAGTCAGAGGCATTGCTATGATGATGCTCATCATTATCATAAACAGCTAGCACATACTGAGTGCTTCCTATGTGTGCAAAGTGATGTTTTAAGTGCTTTGCATGCACTGGCTCATTTAATTCTTACAACAATTCTGTTACTGTTTTACTAGTGTTATACTTATTTTGCACATTAATATTCAGAGGTAAAAAGAAGTTAATTAACTTGCCAAGGTAACTCAACTACAAAAGACAGCAGCCTGAATTTGAGCCCATATAGCCTTATTTCACAGCCCATGTTCTTTAAACACCCAAGGAATAACATACAAATTTTTAAGGGCATTCAAAAATACATTAACATGTGCATTCGAATTTGTGCAATCAATATATACTTTAAAAAAAGATAATTTTATCTTAAAATAGAAAGCAAATGTAGAGATTTTTCATTTCACTCCTCCTCCTTAAGGCTTGGCTTATTCCCTAAAACCAAGCCAAAGGTCACATCAGCCAGCCAAGATTCCATCAAATTGACTACGTCTATTGATACACTTATGATTATTTGTGACTATCTGTGATTAATTGCTAAGATATCTATCCCAGAAATGAAACTCCAGAATCTTCCCATATGAGACTAGAAAATTCTAATCATTAGTATAGTGGACATTTAATATCAAGTTTAACTTTAGGTAGCTTATGCAGAATATCTCCTCGGAAATTTCTCCACCCTACACCTTATCAAATGCTAACCATACCAACAAGGTCTATACTTCCCTTGTCAGAGCTATTTAACCATGAAAGTACCACTTTTAAATTGACGCATGCATTCTATGGGGTAAAAACACAAAGCCTACTTACGGATTTTTAAAGCAAAACAATTATTGTGCCAGACGTTCACTTAAGAAAGAGAGGGTCTCATGCTTTACCCATTTAACAGATGCAATTAAACCTTGGATAATGCAACAAATTTTCTTCTACATTTGTCCCAATTTAGCTTCTCCTGAATTTCTACATGCTGTAATCCTAGTCATGAATCTGCCTCATTTTTCACCATAAGAACCTGGTGTAGGTTTCCAAATCACCATCTTTCAGTATTGGACACTATTCCCTCCCTGACTGCATCAATGTCTTCCATGTTAGCACTGGGACTTCCCATTGCACTTGGTGACTACTTCGCTTTGATAAGCTGGCATGCAACAAACATGTTGCTGGAATGCTGCCCTAAGCTAGACATCAGTTTGCTGCTCTAGAAAAATTAATTTATGTAAGTCTGATAATTTACTAAGAATAATGACTTCACTTAAGCCACAGGTATGTTTTAATAGGTCCCTTCTTTCCTAGATTGCCTTGCCACAATCTCTTGGAATGGGGAACACAGTATGTAAATGACAAAAGTTTCTTCAAGTGATACCCACTAACTCTGCAAGAACCACTTCATTTTTTCCCTCCCGCATACGACAACTGATTACAAGTATATATTACCAGGATCTTTTCACATCATCAAATTCATCAAAAATTATTATCAAATTTCTTTACAGGTTTATTTCTGTCTGTTTAACATGAAAAACTGTGAGGGAAGGAGCTCAGTCCATTTATTCACCTGTGTAGCCTTAATGCCTAGCACATGATATATTTTTATACATGACTTGTTGAATATCTGATATAATTTATTTTCCAAACTTGTTAATTTATTAAACCTTTTATTCTCATAGCAACATAGATAAATTTTAGTTGTAGTTACTTAAAGTTAGTTGAGTCTGAATGAATGAGAAGGGATATAATAAAAACTGCTTTTGTTTGAGTTGCCTTTTTAGAAATGTGAATTTAGCATATAAAAATGACTTATGAGATTTAAATTCTAAATTTTAAAATCCCAATATTTACTAAATAATAAACTATATTTGTGGATGCCCTGTGCAGCAAAAGAGACTAGTAAGCAAATGTATATAATATAGTAAGATTTGGTTCATCTACTTAAAAGTACTATTGGCTGTTTTGGGCAATCCCAGGTTTGCCACAGCAGAGTGTCCAAGCAAATGTTCATAAGCACCTTGTCAGGAATATTACAGAAACTATTTCTTAGAAATTGACAGAAGGTTAAATTAAGTGACCTTTATATCCCTTTTACCTATTGAGATTTTATGACTTTTTCCTTTAAAACTAACTGTTTTATAACATAGCCATATAAAAATGCAAAGGAGAGCACTAATTTTTAGGATTTAGGGAAATATAAAAAGTTAAGAGTGTATGTTTATGTCATTGTCAGCATTCTTCCCTTGGCGAGAAGGGGATTCTTTAACAGCACAGCTGCTATTTTGCAACTCTCAGAGCATAAAAGCATAATGCAAATTCCTGGACCTTTACTATATATAAGTTAAAAATAATAATTTCTAGTTTATAACCACTCATTCTTTGTAGCACAGAAAAGAGATGATGTTGTTAGATTTATAAAATTGTACTTACTGACTTTTCAATATGCTTTATTTAAGAAATATACATCTGTTGGCTCAAAAAGTCAACAATTAACACAAAAATGAGAAATCTTTGTTGTTTTCTTTTAATACCTATGTTTAAATTTAATTTGAAAAATTATTAGAAATTTTAAAGTTACTTGAAATTTTAAAGTTAAACTTGAAATTAAAAAGAAACACTGTATTTTCTGCATTCATTAAAGTATTTCCTGTTATCTTCTGTTTTGTATTCTATATGTGTAATAGTATGAATGCCTCATATTTATTTTGTGGAATTTGTTTAATTGATGAAGAATTTATGCATTCAGGGTAAAAGACATAGCTCAGATCAAGAATTTAACCTGGAAAGATAACACATGTTAGGAGGAACTGAGGAAAGGCAGCGTGGATGAGATTGCTAAGGGGAGAGAGGTTAGAATAGAATTTCAAGAAGTAATAAGGCCATATTTGAGTGAAGTCTTGCAGACCTGATCACCAAGTTGTAGCTCAGAATGTTCAGGAGAAGATGGGTCATGCTCTTACAGAAATGGCAACTCTTTCTAATCACACATGTATCACGAGAATATAGAACCATTTCATCCTTATGTGAGCGGTGACTTTGTATTCCGATGGCGTGTTCAATGCATATCAAGCTACCATTACTACTACTTGATATTTTTCTGTGTGTTTTCTTATTGTTTGTCTTCTTCAATTACAATGCAAGTTCCTTAAGAACAAGATGCCTCTCGATACTGTGAGCTGTGGTGTCCCCTTCACCTTGAATGGTGCCTGGCACTTACATGTAGAATGAATCAATAAATTATTTAAAAATATTTCATAATGAAATCAATTAATCTCTTAGGCTATTTGTGTACACTTAACTAGGTTTTAACTTACTGAGAAATCTCAAATTTAGGAACACGTATATTTGTGAATTAGAGATTTTCTTTCTTTCTTTTTTTTTTTTTTTTTTTTTTTTGAGACGGAGTCTTTCTCTGTCGTCAGGCTGGAGTGCAGTGGTGAGACCTCAGCTCACTGCAATGTCTGCCTCCCAAGTTCAAGCGACTCCCCATCCTCAGCCTCCCAAGTAGCTGGAACTACAGGTGTGCACCACCACGCCCGGCTAATTTTTTGTATTTTAGTAGAGACAAGGTTTCATCATGTTGGCCAGGACTGTCTCAATCTCCTGGCCTCATGATCCACCCGCCTCGACCTCCCAAAGTGCTAGGATTACAGGCGTGAGCCACTGCACCCAGCCTAAAAATTTTCTTAATAGCATATTTAGAAGGCTTGAGATACATTATATTACTATAGATAAAATAACCCTCTAAGTCTACTGTTGAAGCAATTTCAAAGCAAAGCATACTGTATGTGTGTGTGTGTAGCTAAATGACTGTACACACACACTTAATTACATCAGTACATAGGTATGTATAGGTATACAGTATGTAGACCTCTTCTGTATTTAGTAAATCCAATAACTGTTCTGTCCTGTTTCAATTATTAATTTACCTTAAATATCACCAGAAATGTTAGGCAAATAAATAAGGTTATTTTGTTAGATAGTAAGTTATTTTTCATTGCTTATTCCTTCTCATATACTAAGATTACATAAGAATGAAAAAAGAAAGGTAGAAACTGAAAGTTTTACTCTTACTTTCTATATCTAGTACTTTCTATTTTAGCCTATATACCTAAGATTAACAAATTATAAGTGGCATATAGATTGAAAGGCAATTTCCATAAATGACTTAATACTGACCAAAAATTTAAAAATAATTAAAATATTCAACTTTATTAGAAAGTACTTCACATTTGAATAAGCAAACATGCAGATTTTATTCCTTCATCCTCTTGATATAGATTAAAAACCATGCTATTACTTAATGTTATTCTACATTAGAAAAAATTAAATAAATACAACTAAAATGAAATAAATAAAAATATTACATTTATATGCATTTTCAAAACTCACATAAAGCTCTTAAGATTCTTATACGTCCTCTATCTATCCATGCAGTAGTGACAGGAGATCATTCATATTAGTGTTTCTTCCTTTAAGTTGGGAATCCTCATAAGTATAGTATTATCTGTTGTTTATCTTATAATGTATTCTAAAATCTATTCCCCAGCTTTTTTTTTTAGCATACAAATTCTCCATAGAGAATTTTAGCATAGTGCCTCCTTTAACAATAACTTCGAAAATCTCATGATACTTTTAAGAAAGTTGTTATTTCCTTCACTAACAAAACTATTTTTACAATTGTTAAATTTAATCATAAATTTAATCAGGAACTTTTTACGAAATGCAATTAACCTTGAAATATGAATACATTTTATTTTGCCAATTAGTTCAGCTGGAAAACTAGACAAATTTGAAACTAGTCACTCTAGAAATATTTATGGATGAATGCCAAATGCAACACTGTATAGAAAATACTCTAACAAAAGTAAGACAGAGGACTATCACAGCAAGTGAGGACATCTAGTCCATTCTTGGACTGACTACCTGGAAGAGAACAATTATAATTCCAGAATGAAAGGTAATCAGGACACAATTCTTATGGCATGGCTAAGGTTTTAATATATGGGGATAATAAATAACTTTTGGAAACGTATATAATTTATTATCTCAAACTAGTATCAAGTTTCTAAACTCAACCTCCACTTTAGGCTTAGTCCCGCCAATGTTAATATATTTTCTAATCGTCTATCGTCTATTTATTGCTAACAATTAAACATAAAAATTCTATAAATGTTTACTGGAATGTGTTCATCTTCTTTTATCTGTTGGGCAAAGAAAATGAGCCTAGATTAAAAGAATGCTTTTCTGATGAGCCCATACAAATCCTAGTGATTGTACTCCTGTTTTCTAAGAAATTATTTTTAGGAATGCTTTTAGAATCTTCTTCAGAGTCATTATGGAGGCACTTCTTTCACTGTAAGTGAACTGTGCCTCTCTCCAGTTTAAAAAAAAATCATAACAACTGCATATTAGCATGTTTACTTACTGATCACCTCTTTTGGGGGTCAGCATATTTGACTGTAAATTTAGTCTAAATATCTAGTGACATAATTCATGTGGCCTGAATTCATTTTGAATTGCCAAGTATTTTCTTCCCGTTTCTTCATCTGACTTGGGCTTCAGTTCCCTCTCATGATGATTACTCTCACAATTTTTATTTTCTCTTAGAAAGATAATGAAAACAAAAGAACAACTTGTACTTGTTAGTATCATTTCATATGCATGGAAGATAGATCTAAAGAGTGAATGTGGTAAAAATTACATTTTTTTTTTTTTTTTTGATAGATAGGATCTTGTTCTGTCACCCAGGCTGGAGTGCATGATTATAGCTCAATGCAGCAATGCAGCGTCAACTTCCTAGGCTCAAGTAGTCCTCCCACCTCAGCCTCCTAAGGAGCTGGGACTACAGGCATACACCACAATACTTGGGTAACTTTTTTTTTTTTTTCAGTTTTTGTAGAGACAAGGTCCCTTTATATTGCCCAAGCTGATTCGAACTCCTGGGCTTATGCCATCCTCCTGCCTCAGCCTCCCAAAAGTGTTGAAATTATAGGCAGGAGGCACTGCACCTGGCCAAATTAATACCCTTGACTGATTACTTGGCTGCAGTTTGAGTTCATCTACATATCCTCACCCTAAGCATATTAAAAATAATACAAAAAACCTTAGTTTCCCCAAGTGCCTTTAACTATTATCATCTCTATTGCTCTCAGTGATACCATCATCTTTGAAATTATTCTAAGAATAGCTTTAATTTGATTTGTTTAACTTTTCTTCTCACATATACACTCACCAAATTATCCCTTCAAAATATTCTTAACATTTCTGTGTTTCTCTTCAACTGTCACCCTACACCAGGGTGTATAAATATACTATTCATATATTTAACCTTAACAGGTGCATTGCTTTTGACAGATCTTTCTACTACCACATCTCACTCCACTCATAAAATATATGATTTAATCACCTGCTCTCTATTCATTATAAACTGAATTCTCAACCTTTAAGTATGATTTTGAAAGAAATCCAGAATCTGATACAACCTCCATCTCTACTAATCTTATCAGCTCTGAGTGCAATAATGAAATGTGCTAGGTACAGTGAAACTCAAAAACATTATTTCATGAAAGACACCAGAAACCAGAAAAGATGTGCATTAAAACCAACTCATAATTGATGCAAAAATCCTCAATAAAATACTGGCAAACCGGATTCAGCAACACATCAAAAAGCTTATCCACCATGATCAAGTGGGCTTCATCCCTGGGATGCAAGGCTGGTTCAACATTCGCAAATCAATAAACATAATCCAGCATATAAACAGAACCAAAGACAAGAACCACATGATTATCTCAATAGATGCAGAAAAGGCTTTTGACAAAATTCAACAGCCCTTCATGCTAAAAACGCTCAATAAATTCGGTATTGATGGAACGTACCTCAAAATAATAAGAGCTATTTATGACAAACCCACAGCCAATATCATGCTGAATGGGCAAAAACTGGAAAAATTCCCTTTGAAAACTGGCACAAGACAGGGATGCCCTCTCTCACCACTCCTATTCAACATAGTGTTGGAAGTTCTGGCTAGGGCAATTAGGCAAGAGAAAGAAATCAAGGGTATTCAGTTAGGAAAAGAAGAAGTCAAATTGTCCCTCTTTGCAGATGACATGATTGTATAGCTAGAAAACCCCATTGTCTCAGCCCAAAATCTCCTTAAGCTGATAAGCAACTTCAGCAAAGTCTCAGGATATAAAATTAATGTGCAAAAATCACAAGCATTCTTATACACCAGTAACAGACAAACAGAGAGCCAAATCAGGAATGAACTTCCATTCACAATTGCTTCAAAGAGAATCAAATACCTAGGAATCCAACTGACAAGGGATGTAAAGGACCTCTTCAAGGAGAACTACAAACCACTGCTCAGTGAAATAAAAGAGGACACAAACAAATGGAAGAACATACCATGCTCATGGATAGGAAGAATCAATATCGTGAAAATGGCCATACTGCCCAAGGAAATTTATAGATTCAATGCCATCCCCATCAAGCTACCAATGAGTTTCTTCACAGAATTGGAAAAAACTGCTTTAAAGTTCATATGGAACCAAAAAAGAGCCCGCATCTCCAAGACAATCCTAAGTCAAAAGAACAAAGCTGGAGGCATCACGCTACCTGACTTCAAACTATACTACAAGGCTACAGTAACCAAAACAGCATGGTACTGGTACCAAAACCGAGATCTAGACCAATGGAACAGAACAGAGTCCTCAGAAATAATACCACACATCTACAGCCATCTGATCTTTGACAAACCTGAGAGAAACAAGAAATGGGGAAAGGATTCCCTATTTAATAAATGGTGCTGGGAAAATTGGCTAGCCATAAGTAGAAAGCTGAAACTGGATCCTTTCCTTACTCCTTATACGAAAATTAATTCAAGATGGATTAGAGACTTAAATGTTAGACCTAATACCATAAAAATCCTAGAGGAAAACCTAGGTAGTACCATTCAGGACATAGGCATGGGCAAAGACTTCATGTCTAAAACACCAAAAGCAACAGCAGCAAAAGCCAAAATTGACAAATGGGATCTCATTAAACTAAAGAGCTTCTGCACAGCAAAAGAAACTACCATCAGAGTGAACAGGCAACCTACAGAATGGGAGAAAATTTTTGCAATCTACTCATCTGACAAAGGGCTAATATCCAGAACCTACAAAGAACTCAAACAAATTTACAAGAAAAAAACAAACAACCCCATCAAAAAGTGGGCAAAGGATATGAACAGACATTTCTCAAAAGAAGACATTCATATAGCCAACAGACACATGAAAAAATGCTCATCATCACTGGCCATCAGAGAAATGCAAATCAAAACCACAATGAGATACCATCTCACACCAGTTAGAATGGCGATCATTAAAAAGTCAGGAAACAACAGGTGCTGGAGAGGATGTGGAGAAATAGGAACACTTTTACACTGTTGGTGGGATTGTAAACTAGTTCAACCATTATGGAAAACAATATGGTGATTCCTCAAGGATCTAGAACTAGATGTACCATATGACCCAGCCATCCCATTACTGGGTATATACCCAAAGGATTATAAATTATGCTGCTATAAAGACACATGCACACGTATGTTTATTGCGGCACTATTCACAATAGCAAAGACTTGGAATCAACCCAAATGTCCATCAGTGACAGACTGGATTAAGAAAATGTGGCACATATACACCATGGAATACTATGCAGCCATCAAAAAGGATGAGTTTGTGTCCTTTGTAGGGACATGGATGCAGCTGGAAACCATCATTCTTAGCAAACTATCACAAGAACAGAAAACCAAACACCGCATGTTCTCACTCATAGGTGGGAACTGAACAATGAGATCACTTGGACTCGGGAAGGGGAACATCACACACCGGGGCCTATCATGGGGAGGGGGAAGGGGGGAGGGATTGCACTGGGAGTTATACCTGATGTAAATGACGAGTTGATGGGTGCATCACACCAACATGGCACAAGTATACATATGTAACAAACCTGCACCTTATGCACATGTACCCTACAACTTAAAGTATAATAATAATAAATAAATTTAAAAATATATATATAACTTAATCTATATTTTATATTAAAAAAACCAACTCATAACAATATGAAGAATATATAAAATATAACTAGTAGAAAAAATTAGGAATGAGACTAATAGATGAAGGGTGAATACAACTAGGGTGAGAAATTAAGAGTACAAATAATATGTCTAAGTACAAGATTATCAGGGCTTAAATTGTAATGAAGGAGGCAAAGAGGTGGTAAAAATGTAAAGAAGAAATACAATCCTGAACATGGAGTTTAAAATTCTGGAGGAAACAGTTGACTTATATTTTTGCTAAGTTTTTCAAATGGGTCCTAGAACTGGTTTTTCCAAACATTAGCAATGATACTGAGTAAGTTCTTCTCTTCCCTGCCTCAAATTTACTGCTTCAAATTTCTACTGCAATTGTACCCTTCTTTTACAGACTCTTCTGCTCTTAACTGAATAATTCTAATTGCATATAGCCAGGTTATATTGTATCCCATCTTATGGAAAAAAGAAAATATCCCTTGATACCATCATTCCTTCTAATTATTGTTCCAGTTTTTCATTTTCTTTTCCAAGAGTTAACTACATTGTTACCTTATCTTTTCCTCACAATTTAATCTTGAGCTCATTCTAGTCAACTTTTTATTCCCAATTCTCTATTATAACTACTTTCTTCAAAGTTAACAGTGGTGTCCATTATACCAAATCCAATAGTCAATTAGCAGACCTCCCTCTACTTGACTTATTAGCGGCCCTTGACACGTTGAACATTCCTTCACTCTTGACAGCCTTTCTTAACTTGGCTTCCAGGACACTATTCTTTCTTCTTCTCCCAAAACCTCAATGGCAGCTTCTTCTTAGTCTCTTTAATGCTTTTCATTCTTATCTAGTCCTTTTAAGCTTAAGACATAACAGGTGCCTTCTGAGCTTTTCTCTTTGCTATACTAATCCTCTAATGATCTCATTCAGACCCAAGCCTTTAAATACCATCTATATGCTGATGCCTCCAAAATTTATTTGCTTTAGCTCAGACCTTTTGCCTGAACTGCCCTCATCACGGACTCACATCTCTATGGGGGTATCTAATAGATATCCTAAAAAAAAAGTTCAAAAAATGAACCCTTCCTTATCCAATCCCACACCCCCTCCTATCATTTTGTTAATCTCAGTCCCATTCTATTCCCCTCCTTTCCAGGGTCAAATAATAAGATGAATCTGTAGTGGGACATTCTAGTTCATAGAGTCACAAAGACATAGATTTATCCAAATTTGTGTGCAACTATGAGAAACATTGAACCTATTTTAGGTTAAATTTAAATAAGCAATATTATGCCATTAATATTTTTTTCAACTTTCATTATGTTTTTGAGACTCAAAACTGTGTTTTAAGGCTTGATTCATGTAGATCTATTTATTCATTTGAAGTGCTGTATGGTATTCCATTACACAGCAATGTTTTATCTCATCTATGCTTTCCTCTATTGCAGTGTTCAGTTTGTTTCAAAATGTTTGCTATTATTAAATGTTGCAGTAAAATACTTTTATCTCTGTACTAGATCTTTCAATACATTATTCTATGTAACCCTCACAAAAAAAAAGTTGCATAGAATTATTATCTCCTTTTCATCATAAAGGAACTGAACCTTAAAGAGATTGAGTAATTTTCCTAATATTACAGAGTTAGGAACAGAGCCAGAATTTGAAATCATGTTTATACAAATTCATTACTATGTTTTTGTTTTTGTTTTTTTCTACAGGACTACGTTATGTGCTTATAAAAGCCTATGGAATTCTTGTAGGTGCAATGCTAACAGTAACAAGGACCAACAAGGGAGGTCCATTAAAGTCCCAATCCATATTTTACAGAGTAGACATATGACATGCATGTGAGTATGGAAGAAAGATGAGCATGGTGGTGGCAGCCAGTTTAGAAAACTACTATTTATAATCTTGTTATTGACTGGTTAGGCACTCTTGTTCCAAAGAGATTGAAAAAAAAATTGTGGGAATTGGTGAGGAATCTGAAATGAGGAAGAAATACAAGTGAAATAGAAAATCTTCATTTATGTAGAAAGCCAAAAAAAAAAAAAAATGCAGTGATCTTAACCAAATGAGGAAATGAGAAAAAGACCCTCTAGAATGGAGCCACAATACAGGGTGGAGGAAAATATGAGTGCTTGATAATGGTCCCCTGGAAATAAAGATTTGTTTTATTTACTAGAAACCCTGAGTCCAAAATTCTTACTTGTTTTCTAACTAAGGAAAAGATGGAGATATAAATAAAACAAAACATAAAGTAAAAAGAGAAAGAAAAACTCAATTCAAGAGCATTGAATGGCTATCACAGCTTTCTATATCTATTCTTTAAAAAATAAAATAAAATTTAAAAAATGGAAAAAGGAAAGGAATGAACCTTATTAGTCTCTTAGATATGGAACTAAAATTATAATGATTACCTTTCTTTTCCTTGCCTTTATACATATGCCACTTAGCCTCTAACTAGATTTTCAACCGCCAGCAATTATTGAAACCAATCTTTTGTTTCAGCAGAAGGAGTAATATAAGACATATCAAACTAGGAGATTTAACAAACAAAAACTCAGCATCAATTTGTCTTTACCGATCTACTCTGGCCCTGGGTCCTGCTTCTAGTAATTATATCCCTGCCTTGCTTCCCTACAGAATTTATTCCTAAAACTGTAATTGAGGTCCAGTCTATGCCAGAAAGTGTGCCTTGGTTCCATGCTTAAAATTTTTCACTTCCCTAGGCCTATACTTCTTATGTTACCAATCTCAGCCTTTTATCTTTTAGAAATGCAACCCAGAACCCAATTCTCCATGGTCAAGCATCCTCTAATGCATTCAAATACCAATTTTTTTTTTTGAAACTTTACTTTTGCCTGCTATTTCTAGGCCTTCATTTTTACCTGTTTCCTGCTATAACCCGTTATCCTGGCACCCACCTGTTGGCATACTGCATATTGCCTAGCCTTCTCTGCATTATGTTCCTCACCCTACACATTCTTTTAATTTAAAGTATTATAAATTTCCCTTTAGTTTACCACATGGATTAACAAGTACCATTGTATGAAAAGATAAAAAGTAAGGGAACAGAGGGAGAAGCTCTAATGTCCTTCTGTAGAGATAACAGGAAAACACACAAGAAAAGCAAAATACTAAGACAGAGGAGAAAGCAAAATGTCAACTCTGAAGACTGAGTGAAGACCAAATTCTTAATAAAGAATTTAGCATGAACACAAATATTTGGTCCAGTAGACCAATAAATTCCAAAAATTTGGATAATTTTGGCCTTTTATAAACTTTTCTTGGATCTCAAAGTGTTCAATATAGTGTTGTCAGATCCTGAACATATCAAACTTCCATATGAATAAATGCTAATGTTTTCATGTATAAATTGGGTATAAAGAATTGCATAGATAACTTGAAATACAATTTCAAATACATCCATAGTTGCCAAACTGTGTATTTCTAAATTGATTCTTATAGGCCTTTTGTTGTTTCACTTATAAAACCCAATTTAAGAAACCCACAAAAGAAGGTATATACCTTGGAAGAAAATCTAGAAGAATAATCTTTTAAAGATTATACATTTTTAAAAAGATTATACATTTAAAAAATAATTGACATAGATGCTTTAGAGACTAAAGTAAGATAGTGATTGGCAAAAATGATTAGGCTTAAATTCCACAAATATAAGTAATAGACACGGCAAATAAATAAACACAGAACTTAGAAATATATACAGTAATTGGAACCATCTGCTACCAAATACAGGTACTACAAGACCTGTTTCAAAGACTAAATTAGACTCATTTGTTATTAGCAGTATGTATTTGCATTCAATTAATGTGCTAAAATCCTTTAAAAGTATGCTCTCTTAAGTGGGTTAAACATGCTCATTGTAATCTTGTTTATACTAATAATTGGCTTAGCAAATCTTTTCTTTATATCTAGAACAAAGGTAAACTTTATCAAGCCCAAGCTGAATTATCATAAATTCCATATTAGCAGAAACAAAATTAATGAGGTTTGATTGTACCAAGAAAATTGCTTTTGCCATTTGCTTAATTTCATCTGCTCTATATAGTAACACAAAATTCAAGTGATGGAAAAGGCAGATAATACAGTAGTCGCAAAAATATTAGTAGAAGCAAGGCAAACATTCAGAAACTCTAATTTAGTATTATATTTATTTGTTTAGATTCAGTGTGTAATATGATGTTAAGTATATTACTGTACAATGCTATTATGGAACAGATGTTAAATGCAATGTAAAAATGTCAAGGGTAAATGATTGATGATCCTCTTTGCCATTTCAAAGTAAACCATGATTATTTATATGCTCTGGACATTGCTTGAAAGCATCATATTAAATCTAAACAATTGATCCATTTTCAAGGGTTTTGTATAATGTATTATTTATGTGGTTTTTATTCTTTTGTGAACATGCTCCAGTATAGGAAAGTATTTAGAGTCTCAAGTGCTCCACCCAGTCCATATGGTAGATTTGTTCTCTGTGTAATACTTACCTTTTCCCTCTAGGCCCATATGGCAAGTCCATAGGCTGCCCAGGCCCCTCTGTCCTCCACAGGGGCCATATGGCAAGTTCAGTGAACACTCATTTACCTTGTATTAATATTTTATCTGCCTCAGACAGAAAAAGAGATCAGATTAAGTAAAGGCAGCTCCTGAAAATGGTTTAGCCATATAATCAATACTGAGTGTCAATGTGGTATGAGATATGAGTTCTGTTATTCCATTTATATTAAAAATAAAAAGTCCATTTGAATAATTTATCAAATAATTTCATAAGCTCCTTTGATCACTTGATATATATTGACAGAATACTGTTTAATTATGCTAATCATCTAGGCAATATTAACACTTGATAGTATAAGCTAAGAAGTGGCTTAAACATATAGGCTTTGATATATCCAAATAGATAAGGTTAAATCTAAATTATAATCTATATTACCAAGTAATTGCCCTAAAATTAATTCATTGCTATAACATTTGCAACTGTAGGCTAAACTTTTGCTGTCAACGTAAAGTAATTAAGAACCCCTCAGAACTTTATTTACAGTTAGTAAGGATTTATATAAAAAATAAAGAATGAATTAAAATACTATATTTCTGCATCTTCTGCTACTACAAGTTCATGTAAAGTTATCAAATGAATAAACCTTATAGGGTAATTTATCTTACTTCAAGTTCACTTAGTTGATAAAAATCACTATTACTATAACTTTGTTAATACCAATTGTGTATATACATAGAGAGTTGTATTTCATAATGAAATTACTATTCCAAGGACTTAAATATTCTTCCATAAATTGTCACTAAAGCATGCATATCCTTTATGTTAGACAGAGTTATATGTGCACATTTCTTTCGTTTCCTTCAATGAAATGAAACTTGTCTCTAAAAAAAAATCTTGCCTATTAATAACCTCAACTTAGTTGTTCAAAATGAACCAAAAAGACAATGCAGCCCACCACACTTATGGTAATTTATTTGTGTTAGACCTTAGAATTCTTGTCAGCTTATATTAAAATTTGATGTCAAGAATGTTTAGCAGAGGGAAGTTCCTGCATTTGATGCTTAGTACTTTCCTTAATAAATCTACAATGTTTTCTTCTCAACCTCTTCTCACACAACAATTATAAATGGTTGGGTTTTTTTTTTATTTGATTTTGCACAACGCACATATACTAGTATCACACTTCGCCTACCTTTCCTTTGAGTCACCATATCTTTAATCATACATGTTATGATATTTGTCCAGAATACATTTTCCAGGCCAATGTAGATTTTGAGATCACAACTCATAGGTGATAAGGAAGAGATTCTGAAGTCAATTGAATTTTTTAAAAGATAATATTGAAATAAAAATGTTAATGTGTTTAGGTCTGTCCCCTGTAAGTGCAAGTAAAGTCATAATTAAAATATAAAGACAACATCAGGCTCTCTGACAGCTTATTTTAGGCTTGTATATATAGAAACATATTTCAATGAAAATATAAAAGTTTAATTTTATGCACTGAATATTTTCACAGAGTCAGCATTTTGCTATTTTGTGATAACATGTTAAAATTAATGGGATGTCTTAACTATGTTCTTTCTGCATATATACATATAAAAAAGGGAAAGCTCTGAACCTGACTTCATAAATAACATTGGCTATGATTTTGTTAAAGTTTAGATGTGTAGATTTGTATTTGAAATCCTCAGAAGGTTACAGGGTGCAACCCTCCAACAATATCTCTGAGTCTTCAGGGACAAAATCCCATTATGTGGAGTTCAGTAAAGGGGGTAAACACCACCATAAAGAAATACAAATTGCACATATTTCCCATTTAGCTAGTGTCACCAAAGTTCACCATTTAGAATTCTAACCAGTTAGGACTTATTCTTGGAGGTCAAGTACCTTGTGAACCTTGTCATCTCACTGATGACATCATATCCTATCCATCAATTCTTTCAGGACCACACTTGCCATCTGCTCTGTACACGTTGTAATAACTTATTAGACAAATTCGCAGGGTAACAATCTGCACAATGACACTGTTATCTTAATGCTGGCACACACTGAGATAACCACCACTATTTCTCTGTCAGAGCACAATGATTATGCCCTCCAACTTTAAAGAAGAAGTTAGGAGGCTATTTAAACTTCTTCACACTTATGGAAACAATAAGCATATCGGTAGGAGCATTTTTATCCATTGTAGGATGAGGAATGAAGTCCTCATCACAAGGAGATAGGCAGTTCCATTCCATTCCAGTGGACCAAGAGAGCTCAGATTTTGCTGGCTGTGAACTTCTTTGCTTTTTTTCCATGAGGGAATTAGATGTACAGAAGTAGATGCGAATACCTTGTAGAAACTTAAAAATAATAATATTCATAATTACCAAGCAATAAAACCCAATATTTTCCCGTTCCACTTGCTCAAATAGTACAATTAAAATAATTCCCATATCTTGTCTGGATGACTATAGTATCTTTCCTTTTATTTTTTTTTTCTAAAGGCATTTAATTAGCAGAAAGATGGTCTCAAACATCTAGCTGACACTGCATACCTGCAACTTTAATAGGTCCTTTGGAAAAATCAAGGACAGTGTCCAAGATCACGTACCTGTATTTTAGCAGCATGTTTAACCTAGCAGCTGTCAAACGCCTTATGACTTAATGAAGTCCAGCCCAACAATCTCTCTCCCCCAGCTTAAAACACATATATATATATTTAGAAAAAGAAGATGGTATTTATTTTTCATTACATGAAATTCATCCTCTGTTCCTTCTTTTGGCTTGCCATTTATTCCAGCTTATACTGTGATCAACATTGTACTAAAATAAAGTCAAGTACAACAGCCGCTCCCTGCCCATCAAAACGCACAGACGTCTGCCAAGCACTTGTAACAGCTGGTGTTACATTAATTAGTTTAAACTATTTATTTCATCCATCTCCAGAGCAGATTGAGCAAAAACATTAGAGATTATTCTAGCATCTGTATGTGCCCTACAAACATTAACCAAGGAAAGTTAAAATATTCATCAGTCTCATATATAAATATATATGCACAAATGTATTTTTATGTTTTTGTGTGTATATATATATATATGATTTGAGACTGAAGAGCCATTATAAATACATGAGTATACTCTCATATACCTTACTAAGGGGATGTTTTATTGTCTTTATAAACATAAGTTTTCAACTTATATTCATCTTTTGTGTCTACAAAGTTTTTCTTCTTAAAAATTACCACTAGAAAGTGATAATAATTTCTGGTAGCATGGGCCATTAAACAATATATGACAGAGACTGGGTGACTCAATGGATTAGTCACAGATTTTATGGCCACTGTTGGAATCCTGCCCTAACTACAGTGATCAAAACACTGTTATCAAACGGTTGTAAAAATCTCAATTAAAATTACTTATATGGCTTCCACTAGGTTCTTAGCAAACTACATCCCATAACATGAATCTACACATTATTGACAAAATTAACTCAACTGCCACTTTTTGGCTTAAAAGAAAGAAATTAACTATATAACCGAATCATCAAATAATGGTTGTCAACAAGGGCTTGATTATGAATGTGTGTCCATTAAACACCTGTCAGTCTACGTTGCTGTGTGTGGGATTTAGTTTTTATTTTTGTAAAACTTCTAGATTTTTCTAGACTATATTATCTTTCACTACATTTTGATCTTTAGAAGCCAAATACACATGGATTAAATTAACATTAACAAAGGTCTGCATGATAAATACCAAATAAATGTTAAGGAAATAAGTAGTCCGATGTTCACTGGAAAGGAAGTCATAAGAAGTAGAAAGCAGTAGGGGAAACATACTATATCTCTTGGCTAAAGTCTCCTGCATGAGCCCAACCAGAAGTCCTGAAGCACTGCTTCTTATTCCTGGAGTTAAAAGCATTTGCTGTTCTAACCTTACTTAGGTCAAAAATCAATCTCTATCAAGCAAATTAATTCTACTCCTTGGCACATTATTTTCCAATGCCAAATACAAAAACAAATTAGTCCAACCAAAATTCAGTGTAATATAATTCATTCTATTTTGATTTATCTCAGACGGAAATAGCATCAGTTTTAAATAGTGAGCCTAACTGAAGAAGCTATTATGCAATGCATCCTCATTGTAACACCAACTACTCTACCTCTGTCATATCTAAGGGGATTTAGCTTGATAACCTACCTTGCTTAATGGACAATTTAATCATTAATATGTAATACGAGTGTGAACTGAAATATGTCCCTACGAATTCATGTGTTGAAGCTATAATGCTCAATTTGACTAATTTTGGAGAGAGAGACTTGAAAGATGTAACCAAGATTAAATAAGGTCATAAGGGTTAGACCTTTAATCCATTAGGACCGGTATCCTTACGAGAAGAGGAAGAGGCATCATGGAGGTACATGCACAGAGGAAAGGCCAGGTGAGGACACAGGCATCTAGAAAGCCAAGGAGAGAGGCCTCAGCACAAACCAAAACTACCGAAACCTTGATTTTGAACTTCTAGCTTTCAGAACTGTGGAAAATAAAATCTGTCTTTTAACCATCCAGGCTGTGGCATTGTGTTAAGATGACTCCAACAAACTAATACAGTAAAATTCTGTCTCACAATTCTACAGTGCTACCTAACTTATGATTACTCAAAATAGCATTTCATATGTCTTTTATAGCAATTCCATTAGGTATGAGATGATTTGCTTTGCTTTCAAAATGAGGGGTCTGGGCCTTCTGGCTCAGGTTCCAAGTTATTTACACTCCATCTTAGTACACGTGTGTTCAAGTTTTTTGTAAAAATAATCAGTTTTCAATTTTTTGAACCTTTTAGATAGATACCTGAGAGGTGAGAGATTGACAGGGGTGACTGAAATAAAATATTTTAGAAAAAAAAGTTTAGAGGAGACAGAAATCATATTTTAGAACAAGGGTAGGCAAACTATGGACCATAGGTCAGATCCAACCTGCTGCCTGATTCTGTACAGCTACTGAGCAAAGAATGGTTTCTGCATTTTGAAATGTTTGAAAAAAATAAAATAAAAAGAAGAATATTTGGTGACACCTGAAAATTTTATGAAACTCAGATTTCAAGATCCATAAAGTTTTACCGAAGCAGAGCCACAATTGTTCATTTATATACCATATATATCTGGTATATAAATCTCACTACATATCTGGTATATATATCTGGTATATATATCTCACTATATATCTGGTATATATATCTCACTACAACAGCAGAGTTGAATAGTCGAGTAGACAGAAATTATGTGTCCAATAATCCTGAAACGTTTACTATCCATACCTTTGTAGAAAAAAATTGCTGACCTCTGTTCTATACAATAAGATTAGTAGCATCCTTTATCATAATCATTTTAAATAGTCTAGTTCTGGTTTCTCCAGAGAGTCAATTTAACCCATAACAAATGTACAGTGTATCACTAATGAGCTAATAGCAATATTTCAATTAGCTCTAACCTATATTTATAATGTTATTCTATGAGGGGAAAGGGTATTTAAACTTTCAAACAAATCACAAGTGAGTTTTTGGCACCTAATCTGTTGGTAAATTTGTGGCTATAGGCTGCATAGATGATTGATGACGATGAAACATGGTAGGAACAATAGTTACCCGTGTCTACATTATTAAATTGTTGTTAGAACTTCTCCATTAAGTAGGTTTCCTACTATTTTCCAAAATCATTCCCATTTTTCACATTTATAAAACAAAGATTAATATAGCTAACAAATGTCACAATTTAATAGCACGCTCACTATGTAATTGGGTTAAAGGTGAAATCTTAAGTTTCCCTGAATCCAGAGCTCATGTTTTCAACCATTATGCTCTCCTGTCTACAGCAATTTCACTTAAGTAAATATTAATTGTTAAGATTTTAATGTTTTTATTAACAAACTGATCTAAATTCAGCATAAGTACAAAATGAGTTCTAAAGTTTTCTTTAAAGAAACACCAATCACATTGAAAATTAATAAATGAAATAATTCTGAGCACCAAATAACAATTCACCACTAATGTTTCAGATCATTTATTGTTTAGATGTTTGTGTCAAAACTAAAGTAGTATATATATACACACACACACACCATATACATATATATACCATATGAATGTCTAGGTCCTAACTAACATAGCACATACATTGTGCAGGCTTAAGCCTTTGAACAGGAATCAAGACACCATTAAACAAGCAAATGTATATGGTCACCACCACATTGCCATTACTGGTATTTTCTAAAATTTCCATATATAAAAGAATTTTAGCATCAAATAGAAGTAAAATAAGTCCAAAGCCACTGGAGTATAAGGCAGCTTAGAGAGAAGAAGCACTAGATGAAGTTAAATTTGGGTTTCTTCCATGTTATGTCATTCTTAAACTCTGAGTCTTGGGCAGTTGTATGCCACTGTCGACCTAGGTTTCTTCATCATTAAAACAGAGATAAAATGGTACCATCTTCAGAAGATTATGGTAAGAATTAGGTGTGATAATGCCATGCTCTTGCCACAGCATCAAACCTCATGGAAATGAAGAAACAGTTCAATCCACAGGATTTTTGTATAATGCTATTGCAATTATTTTAGACTATCCATATTAAATATAGAATAAATTGAAGCTTGTCCCCAAAACTCTAAACAAGAATTTGCAGAAGGTGGAATAATGAAGACTTTTGAGAAAAAAATTAAAGGAGATAATCATATGTAACTTTAGAAGGATAAGTTAATAAGGCTCTGAGGAATCTAGTATGTAAACCAAAAAATAAAATGCTAGGGAAAAATTATTGATTACAACAAAAATAACTAGTTTAAGTATAGACAGTATAGATTGAACTATACACACAAAAAAACTGTTATACAATTATGGACAATTTTATATAAGATCAAGGAATAGTTCATCCAAGGGAGATGGTTAGACTTAAAAGGAAATTGAATTAACAATAGCAGCCTGTATTCCTGGTATCAGGAAGTATATGAAAGTACAAAGATCCTTGCATTGGAGAAAGAAGAAAGGGAAATTTAAAATCAATATTAGGATAGTGTTAATTCCAATAATATCATAGTATTATGGTAGTTAGGTGAGAAGGTAAGTTAGTAGGCAGATATGTAGGCTAAAAAGATAATTTGTAAGCACATATACTATAGTTCCCACTTATAAAGCATATAAACATTTAAGCTACATCACTTCTAAGCTCTAAACTCTACAGGTCCAGAAAACATGTCTGTATTCATCATTATGTTAAGTGAATGGCATTGTGGCAAAGAGCATGGGCTCTAGAGCCAAACTGCTGGAACTCAATTCCCAGACCTGCCTGCTACTATTAGCCACATGACCTTGGACTCTGTCTTATTATCTTCATTTGTAAAATGGAGATAAGAGTAATGCAGCTGTCTTGGAAGTTGCTGTGAAGGCTAAGTTATTACACTTCTAGTATTTAGAATAATATTTGGCATATAGTGTGTGCATATAATAGTTTTCTATTAATACTATACCTTTTGAAAGCAAATGGAGGGCAGGGACCATATTTTTCTTTCTGTCCCCTTTATAATAGGTTATGATTTTGTCATCTTAAAAATATATGCATATGAATATGGATACGGATGTAGATAGAGATGTATAAATATATGTAGGTTTAACATAGCTCTAAATCTCATTACTATTCAATACTGCTTGAATGGGAATCCAAAATTTTAAACCTATTTTAAAACACATTTTTAAACACTTCCTGGAGGAAAGAAGAAAGGAACTTCAAAATGTTCTTCAGTCTTTCAAAGGCAAGGCAACTGTTGTTTCCTATACGCTTTTTTCTAAGCAGATGTCCACCATTTTTTGACATTATGAAGCCATAATCTATCATTCTCATCTCTTCATGGGTGATTCCTCTTGTCTTTTTTTCATCCAGAAAGTAAAGCAATCACCTGATCCCAGAGCATCATATGAAAATGCCAAATCACCTATGCGGTCAGCCTCTACACGATACTTAAATCTCATGGTTCCCTCTCAAATGGTTTAAAGACGAAGAGTCTCATCTATGTAACTGTACCTTTATCTACTTAACCACCATACTGTCCATACTAATAATAATGAAACTATTCAACTTTAACAATATATGTGAAAACTTTGATTTCAATAGAGTTTGAATTTCACATTTTCTCTTCACTTCAAAAGTCATTGTTGTGGAAGTATTTATAGCACAATGGAATTTGTCATGTGACATTTCCAGGAAACTGCAAACTATTACAGTATAACAACTAAATCCAAATTGTTCTACTCTGTTTGTGGAAGAATCTGGATTGTTCTTAATAACTAATGGAACATAAAGCATATTAATCAAAGAATTGTTTTTAGTAAGTGGATGTAGTATTCATAAGCAGAGAACTTTCAAGTTTTGCTATTACAAACTATTATTTGTTTCACAGGCAAGACAATCTCTGCAATGTGGGATGAGCGGGATGAGAACACCTCAGAAGACACTGGGGAGCTTTTTCAAACTGTTCCCTCCACATTGAGATTCAGATCTCAGAAATACTGGGGGAAGAGGGTTGAGACTTGTTGATTATAAATCAAAAAAATGCCTGAGGTTCTGCTGCAGCCCTTCCTACCACCACCCCGCACCTCCCTACCTTGAGAATCGCTTTCTATCTATTTTGATGAGAACACTACTTTAGCCCCCAAATAATCCATGCTATTAAAAGTCAAGTTCCAAACCAAGGGCAGTGGTGAGCACCTGTAGTCCCTGCTACTCTAGAGGCTGAGGAGGAAGGATCGCTTCCAGTGCATACATGCTGATTTCTTATAACTCACCAAATGAAACCTTCAGTTTATTAAACAGATTTCACTATAATCTCTATTTCATGGTACAATACCATTAATAATAGTAATAACTATATTTTTTTATTATTCTTTTACTCTCCTATTATGTAACATGTAGGAATGATAGTTTAACCCATTTCGACATCCTCACAGAGGAAAAGTTTATTCCAAGAGTTGAATGTTGCTGGAACTTCCTTCTTCTAAAACTGTATACTATTTCGCTTTTTGATGAAATTGTTTTCTCATGTGAAATTCCTTTTTCTCTTTTACTGAAAAGTTAATTGTTAAACTTTGCTACAAAACCTTTTGTTCTTACTGAAGTTACTTTGCTTGTCTCTCCTACTGTAAGGACACCAAATCCTAAAAGCTGGCAAGAATGCATATGTTTATTTCACCATTGCTCTGCAATTACTGAATGCCACTTAATTATAGCAACAGATGCTCGAGTGTAGGAACCAGAAAAATCAAACGCCTCATTTCCAGGTTATTTTTTTCCATTGCTTCTGCCAACAGCAGATGTGTGAGCCCCTTGTGCTCTGGCGTAAATACTTATCAAATCCTAACAGGTCACCTATGTCACAAACAACATTTCAGATGCAACTGTTTCACCTGATAATAGGCTCTGAAAATAAAACTGTGAGCTGTAAATACAATGTATTCAGAATGAAATGCCATAATGTGAAATTGCTTTTTCTCCAGCTACAACTGAAGTCCTTGACAGTTTTTGGCAGTGATAAATCACCCTCCCATTAATTGTCTTCTCTCTCATTGTGAGGTGAGCTGCTAAAAGGGGCAGTCAACAAAAATGACTTAAAGGACAAATTTTGGCAAAAAGACAATGAAGAAATCTGTCATTGCTCAGCCTCCAGTAAACTGTCGTGAAACAATCAAAATATATGTAGCCGAAGTGTTTATGTCTTTGTTAGGAAGATTATAGGATGATAAGTTTACTGTAAAAAGAGAGGAAGGGCCTAGAAAAATTTAAATTGTGAGTCCTTGACACCCTCTTCGAAGTGATTTTTCTCTTACAAGATGCATTACTGTCTCTTAGATTTGAACATTTTTCTCATCTATTCAGATTCACACTCTGACCTAGAATAAATGAAAAGTCCCCCAATGTGTGATCACAAGTTATAAAATCTTATTAATGTAATTCTGAATTGAGTGTAAATTTAATTTTTAAAAATTAATGTCATAAATTCTCAAATAACATATTTTGTCTTAAACAGGAAAAATAACTCATTCTATTCTACTTCCAAAAACTGTTTGCCACCAGTAGACAATTTAATTTTACCATATGCAGTATGTGAAAATTATATGTTACTATAGTGCATGTCAAATGCACCATTTACATTTTAGTTTATATTCAGCATTAGTAAGTAAAGATGCATTAAAACTAGATCCAATGCTGTTTTTGCATTAAAAATGTTCATATTTACTTCACGTAATTCACACATTGCTTAAATTGCTGAATCGCAAGTCTAATTGAACTAAAACCCTAAATTTAACTTGTGCCATTTCCTGGCGATTCTCTTCAAATTTCAGTAACATATTTGAAACAGATACAGAGAAAAACATTAGGACCACAATGATTACACTTGTAGAATAATTTCAATAAAGCAAAAGCTGTAAAACAAAAACCATGTTTTCAGAAATCTGTATGGCAAATAATGTTCTGAAGCATGATTGCTAGATTATCATGTCAACGATTTTTTCTAGAGGAATTTGAGATAACTTTAAAAACAATTTATGGATATTTCAATTAATACAGGAAATCACTGAGTCAGTAACTCTAAAAAGAATGATTCAATATATCATCAAAGTGTTCTTTTTAATAGATAGGCGTCTCTGGTTTGCATTAAATGGGGCGAGATGAAGTGGCATTTTGATCTTTCGATACTGTAATTCAATGAAGAGCCTAAGTTAAATAAGGAAAACTTAAATTACCTCAAATCCCATTTTGTAGTTCAAGCTGAATGTTAGCTGAGTGTTAATAAATATAGTTTGTAGACTATGACATTAAAACATCCCTTGAATGACAGAAATTAAAAAAAAAAAATGAAGGGATTGCTTTTTTTCTTTTTTGGTGATCCGCCAGTTTGAGAGCTTACTGAGAGCATATGGAGATAGCATATTTGCAAGTCCATCTCCGGAGGATTGCAAAAGGCCCTTAGCTTGTGAAAAACAGCAATGTTATTTTTTTTTTAACGTTCCCTATATTTAGAGATTAAATCGCTCACTGCACAAACCCATTTGGAACAGGCGCGAAGGTGAAAAGGATAATCAGTACAGTCACTGGTCCGTGTTTCCTAAACGCTTTTGAAAACATTACTGTGCGCAGGCATAAAATTAGCGGCAGGACCTTAAAAAGGCTGGCATTTAGCATGACTTTTTGGAAAGTGACACCCTCATTTTTTTCTTGTAGGATATCATTAAATTTCAATCGCCCTATGGCAGTGCCTTTCCATTAATAACCAATTCACTGTGTCACTTTGGCTCTCCTTTGAAATAATGAGCCTTTGCTTCGCTTTAATAAATTTAAACATATTCTCAAGGCCAGGGAAGATAGGAAACCGCAGATGGGCTGAGAAAAACACGATTCATAAATCCTTAACTGCCTGAGATCGTTGAGAGCAAAACAAAGTAACACTCGTAAAATATTAAACAATCCCAGCTGTATGAGGGAAGCTTCATTAACAAAAATGGACTATTTACTGCCTTGCTCAGAGCCTGTGGGTGGAGAGAGTCAAAGAAATCTTTTTTAAAAAATCCCACTGCCATTTCTTTTTGTGATTCTTTAACCAACTAATGGATTAATGAAAACATTATCTAGAAAGTCCAGTTATTGCCATGAATTAATAAATATTATTTTAAACAATATAAATTATATTCCCTACAGAGACAAATTTAAAAATTAACAAACGAAGAGTATGTGTACACCTATCTTTTTCTTGGAAATATTTCCATAATCTTGGGAAAGTTATTGAAGACATGAGGACTACATAAGTCCTCAAAATAAAATAGTAAGTGTTGTGGACATTCTTATTTAAATGGTTTCTTTAAGTATTTGTCAGGCTGGAACCAATTAGTTAATTTAGCTTTTAGATTTGTATTTTATTATCTACTTAATTGTCTCTTCATAACTAAGACTTTTTCTAACATTAGGCTTATAGAAAATGTTAAGATTAATAGTATTTTTGGAATGAAGCTTAAAGATTGGAAACTTGATTCAAAAATCTTAGCATAATAGATGGAAATTATGAGATATCACCATCAAGGATAACATTTTTAATGCCCTGCTTCAAAATGAAGTCTAGCATGCTGCTGATATACAAGTTTGAAGAACCAAGAGATCAATGTCAGTGTGTTAAACGCTAAGAACTTAGAAGCTCTAACCTTAAAGACAAGCTGACAATTTAGTGGACAGAATATCAATGCTTCTAAACATTTCAAGGGCAAAAATATTGCTTTATACAATCTGTGTCACATTTACTGCAAGAAAAGAATTTAGATTTTTCTACTGCATTCTGTCAGCACTTTTCCTTTTATTACATGGAGATAATAATTAAGGAATTCAATATGGAATAATGCAGAGACTGACTCTTTTAACAATACATAGAGTCTTGTGATATTGCATGCAAAATGCAAATACATTCATCCTTTTACAGATATCATGTATTTTACCAGCTGTGTCTTCATATGGATAAAAATTCAGGGTATGTAACAAAGCATTTGAATAAACATGTCAGGTCTTTTCTGTCATCATTGGCAGTTCCATTTTCTTAACATATTGTAATGGAAGCAAATAATGGTTGACATATTTCCAAAAAGACAACTGAAGTTGAAAGGTCATAAAGGATTCTGGTTAAGAGCACACATACTGACTACAAATATATTCTGGTATCTATTTCTTAATCTGCAAAATGGGAAAAATAATAATAGTGCCTATTTCCAAAAGTCATTTTTGAACTCAGAGAATTAGTATATGTAACTTTAAACTTGCACCTGGTATATAATAAGCACTATATACAGGTTAGATTATGACTTAGTTTTAAATGCAATCATTTTGAAGTAAGGATTGTTCTGCCATGATCATATATCATATATATATATATGTGTGTGTGTGTCACTTTGGCTTTATATATATAATATTTATATATATAAGATATATATAATATTTATATATAATATATATATAATTTATATATAAATAAAATATAAAAATTATATATATTATATCTATAAAATAACTAATACAAAGGATACTTACAATAAACTTTACTATTATGTAAGAGCAAGGTGGTCTGTACTAGTATTACAAAGCTATTTGCTGAATTATTGCCAGACATTTACAACTTACTTTTCTTCTCAGTGAAGTCTTCCGGAGCTATCTCCTTCAGTGTCAGAATGTACCCTAGGCTCACTTCTTCGTTGGAAAGTTTAAGCTTTGTCTATTATATTCATCTGGTATTATTCCTGTTATTAGTACCTCATCTTTATGAGGTATTAAAAACACTTGCAATCATTAATACTTCTAAAGAGTAAATGATATACGGAGATATCATGAAATGGAGATAAATGAAAATTTATCACATAAATATAAATTTTCATGTGTATTTAACAGAGTTCCTTTTTTTCTTTGCGGAATGTGAGTTGCCTTCAATATGTTTGCAAGATCAATTTAATATGATTTAAATTATTTAAATTAGTAAATAATGATTAAATTATTAATTTAATTTAAATTAAAATATCTTTGGTTATTCTTGAATGCATCACAACTAATTTATAAAAAGAGCTTAAAATGTTGCTAAAATAATATAAGTATATACATTTGCATATATATTTACTAATATAACTTTTAAATTACCATTGTGTATCTTATAGTTACAAATTACCAAATGTAAGTCATTTCCTTCTTTTGCTTTGCAACCTCGGAGCAATTTGGATAGTAACAGATTGTATTTTCTGAGAATTGGCGTAGAAAAGTTGAAAGGACTTTGATAACTAAGATGGCATGAGGAGACCATAGTAAATCAAATGTGAAATAGCATCTTATTTGAGTCTAAGTGACCAATCCCTGAAAAGTTGGTATTTTCTTCTGTATCGGTCCTTCATCATTGAACATGGGAAACAATTACAATGAGAGGCATGTGAGCACAGAGTCTTTGCCACTGGGCCCTCATAAATCTTGCCAGTTCCCAGTGAACAACACCAAATATTTGCAGCTGAGGAACATTTGGTCTGGCTTAAATTAACATATCTCAGCAGTCAGAAGTCATTAAGCTTTGCCAATGATTTGAAACAATTTTTCCATTTCAAAAGCCATATTGGCTTTTACTTATTTTGCTGGATGAAAAAGGTAGTAGAAACTAAGCAAACAACATGAAACTGCAAGTTACTAATAGATAAATGATAAAGGTCTTTGAACCTTGGTAAATTTGTTAACACTTTTTTTTTTTTTTTAAAGAATCCCTTAACTCTTAGGTATATAACAATTCAAGATTATAACAATGTTATGGGAAATAATGATTAAACTATGCAAATGTAGATACGTTTATCCATGGGATTTTTGTGAATGTAAGACAAACTACAAAGCTGATAAAAATGTGAAAGAATAATCCAACATTTTCAATTAATTTGCAAGCAGATTTAGTATAGAAAGAAAGAAATATGTTGGTGTGTTTTTCAAAGACGACACACCATATATAACATTCATTCAGACATAAGGGCAAGAAAAAATTGTTTAGAATAATTCAATGATCATACCGGGGAATACATCAAGTGTAAAAGATAAATAGTTTCTGTAGATGAGACTGCAGTTTAGAATTCAAATCAATACATTCACCTATTTACAGGTTAATTTCACCAACTACGGAGTATATGTTTTCTTCAAGGAATAACACTGCTTCAGGAAAGAGCAGATTTTAGAAACGGAAAACCAGATTTTAACATCAGTTTCCGTTCATGACAGTTGTGTCCACCTGGACAAGTCATTTAATCTCTCAGAGCCTCACCTGTAAATTAAAGGTAATAACTTCCACCTTGAAAGTCATTTGAAGATTGGAGATAACTTACAAAACAGAGTACTGTCTCACATTAAATGTTCTATAAATGCTAGCTATTAATATTGATATTAAAAATAGGCAAATTAGTATCACTACTAATGGTATTAATATTGGAGAATATCTAAAACTGAATGTTCTTAAATCTCACATCTAGTGAATTTTTGTTAATTGGCAAGTATGCATTAAGAAGCAACCTTTAATTGATAACTGATAATAGAAATGTATTTATTTACCAAAAGTGAAACCGGGAGTATGGTAACACATGGTAAAGGAAATGCAAATAAAGCACTTCTTAAGTGCCAAAGTTGTATTAATGTTGCCGTTATGTGATTTCACATAGCACTATTGTGATTTAGGTATTCTTTTTTTCTTTTCTTTTCTTTTGAGAAAGAATCTCGCTCTGTCACCCAGCCTGGAGTGCAGTGGCGTGATCTCAACTCACTGCAACCTCCACCTCCTGGGTTCAAGTGAATTCTCCTGCCTCAGTCTGCTAATTTTTTGTATTTTTAGCAGAAATTGGGTTTCACTGTGTTAGCAAGGATGGTCTCGATCTCTTGACCTCATGATTCACCGGCGTTGGTCTCCCTAAGTGCTGGGGTTACAGTGAGCCATGGCGCCCAGCTGATATGGGTGGTTTTTATTGGTCTGTATTTATACAAATCATGGATGTGGCAACTGCAATGTGGACCCGGGTTCACCTGCCACCAGGCCTCCATTCTCTCTCTTATGCTATGCTGTTGTAAAATAACTTCGGAGAATATTCACTAAAGACTTCAAACTTTTTCATATATAATTTTGTCAAATGGAATAATCCAGTTGCATCTGTATATCACCATTCATTTTAAGTGCAAACTCAACAACTCACCATCCTTAAACCATCAATCAAGATGATAAAGTTTCAAACAACCTCCACGTTGTTTGTGAATATTTTATTTGTATTTTTATTTTTGCCAAAGACAAGACCCAAAGTAATTGATACTGTAGAGAACAAACATTTGGGAAATGATATTTTTAGGAAAATGGCCATTAGAGTATAAGCAATGAGAGTTAAATTAATAAACTTTAATTGATAAAGAAAAATACTTATGTAAATACATCTTTTTTGTCAAGTTAGGTGGTAGTTAAAAAATGATACTTGCATTATGTTGGCTTTTTCTCTTTTGAAAGGTCTTACCTAAATCAAATTAAAAGACCTTTCATGCTTTATGAAATAAACACAAAATAATTAGAACACTGATGATAGAAAATGAAGTACTAAAAGTTTGAATGAGTAACATAACACCATCATTGAAAATATGTAATGCTTTGTGGACATATATGACTTGGAACACTACAGAAAATTTAATGTTATTTGTTTTACTACTTAGAAGAGCATGGAACCACAAATAAAGCTCTCTTACCACTATATATCAATTCTGAGGTCATACCGCACTTGCAGAAAGAGAAAATATGTTGTCATCATTGTTCTTCTGTACTCTTTGCTGTCTGTTTTACAGTTTACTAACTTACACGGTAATGATTGTTTTAAAACATTTTATCTTATTCTTTGTTGAAAGAAAGTTATATTACATTATTTGGACAAGGACAAAGAGATTAATTTTAAAAAAGTTGTTTAAACTTTTAAAACAGATTACAACATTGTTCTTTTTAGAAAAGGAAAAAGAGTTGGCGGAGAACCCATAGTGGAAGAGGTGAGCTCGCAGCCCTGCCTAAAGTAGTCAGTTGCCTATACATGCCTACTTGGCTTGCCTTCTTAGTTTCACATTTCATTTCTCTTGGTAATTTACAGACCTCTAATTCTTTCATAAAGGGAAAAGAAAAAAGAATACAAGCAAATTACATTTGCAGATCATCTTGTGAATTAAGATAATCACATCCTTAATATTAGAAACTAATACTTTGACATTATATGTCAAATAAGTAATATTTAATAAATGTATATTGAGTGCGCGCAGAAAGGTAAAGACTTACCTCAGATTTCTTTCATCTGTAAAAATAATTTTTATTTTATTCCATTTTATTTCCTTCCAAATAAAGTTAAAAGAAAGAAAGAATTCTAAAGATAATTTCTAGGCTGGATTTAGAGTATCATCTCCTGGCTTATTTTTCTTCTTTTCTTATGATCAATGTAAGGGATGGAGGACAGATGGAGAAGGCAGATGGTGGAAAGGTAGTTAGAAAAACATATATATATATAAAACAATATCAAAAGTGAGATAATTTCAAAAAATGTTATAATTGATGTTGATAGCTTTCTCTTGTTAGATAATAAACAACAGGAATTCTGTCAATATGAATACTGATACATATCTTATTAGGAGGAGAGTATTCCTCTAACTTTTCGGGAAGACTTATTTAGTTTAACAACGACTACATTTATTTGAATTTTATGTCTTATTAAATTAGTTATATTTATTATGCATGTATAAATATAAATTCACTCCAATTATTTCAGAACATAACCAAATTTCGAATACATTGTGTTCATATGCATCTATTGAAGAAAGGTTTAGGGAGGTCTTTATAACTTTATAAATAGAGAAGAGATATTTGTCCTTGAAGAAGTATATGAGAATTGAAGAAAAACTCAAATGGCAAATCTGTAAGAGGTGTACAACTATGGATGAGGCCCTCTAGAATGAATTTGGAAACTCTATAATCTCATATGAGATGCACAAAGTAAAACTCTGTTTAATAAATTTAATTTGCATAATGAGATTATCAATTTTTAAAATGAACTCAGAAATAGGACTTGGCCTGTTAACTCCTGAAATATGAAAACACACAAGTAAAGGAAGAGATAAAAAATCGATTCCCAATACATATCTGCAGAGATGACATTACTGGAAAATAGAAGTAAGATTTTTAAGGGCTCTGAGTAATTTCGCTATTAATGTTGCCATTTTGTGTTTCTTTTCAGAAGCCTTGTTCTCTAAACAGGGTAGCAAAATGAAAAACACAGGCTCACAAGTCAAAGATCTCTTTGGAATGCCTGTTCCATCACACTGAGTATTTAGATCTCATTCTTAAAATATTACATTTTTATATCATTCTTTTGAGGAATAATCACATATATATGTGTGTATATATATGTGCACATATATATTCATACCATAAAGTGTCTAGTGCATATTAGGTACTCAATAAATTTTTACTATTATAATGTTCACTCTTTCATTTGGAAAGCAGAATATAAGCTAGTGATATTAGTGAACTACGTTTTTTAAGGTCTCTGATAACCAAATAATGATAAAGTCTATTATGGACACTTGTTACATCCTTAGATTTCCATCATTCTGAAAAGATAATTTTAGCTGACAATAGTTCTTTGGGGTTTTCAAATACATTGCATTATTAGACTATATTGTTAAAATGTAACCTTTCAAGAGAGTTTAAGAAAAAGATATATTTCCTATCTAAGAATTTAGTTGAATTTCAGAAATACTGGGAAGAGGGAAAAAAGAGTAAAGAGAACCATTTATGAAATGAAATACATTTTAATTTTTCAGATATTCATTTGACACTTTTGGAAATGTACTATTTACTAACTCCTGTTCCACCACAAAGAATTTAGAAAAGGTTCTCTAACACCAACGTAAAAGTAACTGGAAAATATTTATGAAAATAAACATGAATAAATTTATCCCTTATTGTGTTACTTATGAAAAATTTATGCTGCTGATGAAGAAAGAGATATTGGGGAGAACTGGAAGGTGTAAGCCTATCTAATGTGTTCATATGTTTAAAGGATCCTGGTACCTAGTAGGCTTTCAGCCAATACACTTTAGCTCCCTTCCCCTTTAGAGAAATAGATTCAGGAAAAAAATGCTTCTATCTAAATAATCTATGACTACAGCCTTAATAACCTCTTCTGGCTTGCGTTTGTTTTAGCATCTTAAAATAAATGGGGGTAGTTGTGAATATAGCAAATCATATATAAATATATTTCACTGTCAGTTTTATTTTTATGAATCAAATAAAATTTTCCAGTTAATAAATATACAAGACTAGGCCTAACTTTAAATAATGTTAAGAATATATTTTTTTCTAATTATGGGATACATTATACTGAGAAAAGTTAATGACAATTTAATCCAAGAAACATGTAGGAGATATTTTTATCTGGTTAGACACAACTGTTCAGGGTTTACCTGCTTGTACCAATAAACCACTTTACTTTTAGAATAACTGGTCGGGAAAGTTGTTTTAAGACTTTAAAAAAAAAAAGAAGAAGAAGGGATATCCTAACATTCTTTTGAGAAATTATTAGGAAAAGACAATGAAGACTGTGAGTCAGAGAAAAGCTCTTTAAAGCATATTTTATAAGATTTTTTCTTATATTTTCCATGAATCTCAATTAGAGAAATTTTTCTAGAGAAACATTTTCTCTATTTCCCTATTTTTCATTTGGAAGTCAGCTTTCAAGGAAGTAAAAAACGTTTCATACGTAATTTCTTATATTTTCAATCTAAAGATCAGCATGAGAAAAGGAAAGGAAACGTGATAGTGAAATTTAAATCTTTTAGGACAAAACACCAAGCTTGGCTGTTACTTATTTGCCTAATTTTTCTCAGTGGCTTAAATTAGGCTTAAATACTACGATGTTGATATTACTGTGAAGTCATGACCACAGTTATTTCAGGCCTATATTAAATTCTAATACGCTCTTCAAAATAATCTCATCAAATTATTTAAGGGTCTTTTCTTCAATACCTTTTCTACATTTTCCTGTAAAATAGTTTGACATTTTCACTCTCTCTTTAGTTCAATGAAATCTCTATGGGCATGTACTTATTAGGTCTTCCTTTCTTGCTTTCTCTTTGCCTGTATCTGTCTCTGTCTCTGTCTCTCTGTGAGACACACACACACACACACTTTTACTGTATTGATAGCTGGGTATCCAGAATAAAAGAGTACTGAGGAATAGCATCAGTGTATATTTTTTATTGGTATTTCAACAAGGATCCTTTCTCTTTTTCTCCACCCCACCCCAGTGGCACAGAGAGAGAAAGACTTACATAAACATATGAGAAGCTTGGTCAGGAAATTAGACATCTTATCTCTGGGTCAGCTAAATAAGGACCAATAATCTAGGCCTGCAGCACTCCTCATGATAACTGCCTTTACAAAATGAAATTTTGACTTCTTCACAGCTTAGCTACAAGAAGACACTATCAGTAGACCAGCATTTCTGTGCAATATGAGGAGTAGTAAAAGATTTTAACATCTGACAGGGGAAAATGAACAACTGATAAAAAGTCTTTGAAATGTTCTCTCAATGCAAGGTAATATTTTTTATGCTGATTTACATTTTTATTATTGTTTACTTTCTTGATAGACTGGAGGTATACTAAACATGAAGTACATAAATTGAAGGAAAGATTCAAAAATCAATAGAAACAATAAAAGAACAAAAATCTTTAAAAAATAGTTGTCTTTAACATTAAATTATGCTTGTTAATTTAACTGCATATTTACTTTGTTAATGATTTGAAATCATTGAGAAATATTTACTACTTTAATAATATCTACATAAACCATTATGAAAAGTAAAAATATATTGATCATATTGAAGTTCTACTTCTAAAATTAACCAAAACATCAACACCAGAACTTTTAGTTTCTAAGAGTAGACAATGTTTTGATGATGCCCAAAGTGGGCAACTGCAACTATGTGGAAGGAAAAGAAATGAAGAAACAGTATCTAGATTTTAAAATTAAACATAAAATGTAATTTTAAATCTTTAACATTTACAATAATAACACTTCTGAAGTGTGGAGAAAAAATGATTATGAGGTAAAATGTAAAACAATAATAACAAAATTCCATTGTCATACAATATCATAAAAATATTAAAGTTATAACTCATCTTTAATGGTTCATAGATGATTGAACGAAAAACACGTTGAAATTTATCACTAAATGTACCTATTCAAGTAAAACTGTGGACTTAATTTTGTCCTCGTTTATAAGAGCTAAAGGAGTGTTCAATGCAAATAATGCTGCTGAAATTTTAGAAAAATGTAATTTTATTTTCATCTGAAACAGGTGAGGAACAAGATAAAAGCACATGGAAAAAGATCTAGTGACTATCTGACTCTTCAACTCCCAGAATAAAAACTTAACAAATCAGAGTTTTTGTATGTTTTATAAAACTATTTTAGTAAATATTAAATGTTTTACATAATTTAATTTTTAAGATAGAAAAATAATACTTAGAAAACCAAGCTTACCATTCTCAGTATACTAACACTTTATTATAAAATGTATAATTATAATACTGATTAAGGTTTGGTATAAGAAAATCCTTAAAGAAACGTTTTTATAGATGTTGCATTTTCAGATGTTATAGACATACTAATCTGCATATCACGTGAATTTTCTTCACAAAATGTAAAATGTTCAACTGGCGTTAGCATGTGTAACAATTTCCAAATAATGCACCATTAATATTTTCATTTAAAATTTAGCATGTTATTATTAACCAAGCAATCAAAAAGAAAGAGTGATTCTGATTATCACAAATTTGGTCATGAAATAAGGAGACAGACTTAACAAATCTCATATAAAAATACCATGGTAAATATTCCTTAACTTACAAACATGGTACATTCTTTCAGCAATTCAAAGGGTTAAAAAAGGTTTAAATAAAGTCAGGCGTAATTTTTTTTCCCCCACGACATTGCTTTGATGCTGAATTTACTTTCCATACAAATATTTATAGTGACCTCTTGTATTACTTAGCCTGTTTGCACACATACTTTATTTACCAATCATGATTTTAAATCTTTTTCATAATTTCCCAGAATACCTAGAACAAGTTCTTTAACAATTGGAAATGTTTGTATAAATATTTTGAAGATTCAATAAGCTATCTTATATGATTTTTTTAAAATGTTCTGAACAATAGTTTAACATAGTCTTCCAAGTTGACTAAATCAAAGTAAAAACATTCACTTAAGTACAAAGAGTAGTTTATTTGGATAATGACTGAAAATTTTGCACCAAACTTGAGGTAGAAATTGGTTAAACATAATAATTAAGGTATTACTATCTTGAAATTATTAATTCTCATATTTGTTTTATTTTATAAAACTATTTACTTCTATTTCATTTTGATAGTAAATGATTAAGAGAAATGCATTGATTTGATCCTCAAACTTTATTCTAGTTAAAAATTTAACAATACTGATCCAGCTAAATTTATCATCTCTTGAAATAAGAAACTAGAACAATTAAATCTAATTTAAATAACTGTATCTTATTGATAAATGTATTCAGAAACATCAAAACTCAAAACAACTAAAGTTTACGCTCAAAATAATTGCTTTCAAACAGTTTTGTCAGGAGAAATCTTTCTCAAGTGCAATTTTATCCCAGATATCTAGGTAGAGATACTTTGGTTAAAGTGTTAGTCTATGGAATGCTAAAATCTCATATCTAGTGAAAATTCTTGAGACATCTTTGCTATTTCAAACCCTAGAGCTTATAGTAAATACTTAGGAGATTACGGACTGTGGTCTAAGAGACAGAGCATAATAATGAGAAGAAACAGACTGTATCAATAATAATTGCATTTTTTCCATATGCCTTGATTGTATCTGTTACGTAGTGGCTGCAAATCCAAGGATCCTACATTTATGGAAATGATGTGCCGAGTTTCATTCCTCAGATCATCTTCAAAAAATATTATGACATGCACTCATTCAACAAAAACTTGGAGTGTTTATTCTGTGTGGGGCAGTAAGCTGAATGGTGGGTTGAAGGTGGTTGACAAGGATAGACTTCACATATCATGCAAATCTCAATGTAGGAGATACTCTTGAGCTTCCTCTTTCTATCATCCTTTCCCCCATTATCAAATTCCTCAACAAATTCGCTCAACATCATTTCAATCAATCCATTTCTCTCCACTTTAATTGCCAACACCCTAGTCAAAGTCACCATCATTTCTCACCTAGAGGTCTTTAATAGCCTCTTAATTAGTTTCTTATTTAATTACAGCTCCGCACCCCATTATATATTTTCAATGCAAAAATCAATTAGAATCATGTCATTCCTCTGGTTAAAATCCTCAAAAGATACTTATAAAATACAAACTTCTTACCAAAGAAGGCAAACATCTCCAGGCTCTGATCACTTCACCTCCCTGACTTTATCTTACCATGTTGTCTGCATTAATCTTTATTCTCTGGCCAAGAAGATTCATGCCAGTTTCATCCTGCTTGAGGGCCTTGGGCCTGTTGGTCTCTTTGCCTAAAATGCCTCCTCAACTCCACTGCACCAGAACTTGCTATGACTGCCTTTGTTTTATCATTCTGCCTCAGTTCAAATGTTACCCAGAGAAACCTCTTGGTGCCATCCTAGGTATGAAAGCCTACCCTAGCTACTATCACATTTCCCAGTCTCTTATCAGTCATACACAAAACACCAACTAATATAAGTTCATATGTTCATTTCTGTGTTTATCATTTACTTGCTTATTGCTGGTATCTTTGATAAGAATATAAATTTTATCAGAGCAGGGGATTTGTTCATCACCTTGCTTCCAGCAGCTAGAACAGTGCCTGGTCCTCAGACCTCAAGGGATAATTGAAAGTAAAAAAGGGGGAAGTAGGGAAAAGCAAATAAAATTCAGGAATGTCTATATGATCACAATGTTAGAGTTCTATAGAGAGAATAAATAAAGTCTTCAATGGTTCCTTCATGATTAGTCATTTCTTTCTCAATGCCATCTTGAAAATATTGTAGTTGTTTATCACACTAAACTTTAATTTTGTCTCAAGTTTGTCTTCTCCATTAGAAATGATACTCCATGAGGTGCCCTGTTATCTACATTTCCAATTATCTAGTTGGAATTATCTAGCTTGATCCAGAATAGCTGCTCAATGAATATTTTCTGTTTACTAGACAAACACAAAAATGTAAAACTATATTTGTTGTATTTTTTCATAAAGTTATTTCTACTGAAATCATACATACATGAGCTATGTAGATATTTTTCTCTATGAGTTTAAATATAACCAACACAAATCCAACTGATTTTATGCATCAGATATGCTAGCTTCTGAATTTTCGATGAACCCTTTTCTACTTCTCTAGACCGGCAAACACAATCACTCATAAACTGCATCTCACATTACACTATTGTTTCTTGACCTTTAAAACTCAATGCCCCACACTAGGCCACTGCTCTTTTAAATATTCCACATTGATTATTTCTCAAGGCTACAGAATGGAATAGATTCAAATAATACTAAGGTTAAAAATCTAATTACTTCAATCATAGAATGAAATGTTCAGTGCCATCTTCAATTTCATCATTTTATTACAGAGGTGATACATGAGTACTACAAAGAAGATACATTAGGGTAGATAATCCCAGCTAGTGGTTCTGTAATGGGAGTATTTCTATCCGGTGTTTTGTTTTTCTCAAAAAAAAAAAAAAAAAAAGCAATTACTTCATGCAAAAATGATTTTATTGTGGTGTTTGGAGAAGCAAGAGTGGCAAAAGAAACCTTGGAAGGTCTTCCTTACCTATATAAGAATTCTGAGCAAGGAAAAGGAATATGAAGAACACAGGCAAGGGAATGTGAACTTGGAAGGGAAACACTGACATTCCATTTACCCAGTCACAAAATGATCTTCACATTTTAATAAAATCAACAGTATAAAATATTTAAACCTTCACATGAATTCTCCAGGGGAGCACTGAACAACAAACTACCAGAGTTTCTGGATATTTTTAGGAAATGCAAACAGCATAGTACATTTAGTTTAAAAATAAAAACATACTCAGTTTAAAAATGACTGCAGTTTCAAATGCTGGCACCTATCTTACCTACGGAGCTCTAGATTTCATTTAAAACAAAAATAAACAAAAGACTCAGGGTCAGGTTAAAACATGTATTTGTTGCATTCAATTTCATTTCATCTTTCTTTTCCTTTAAAAAAGAGGAACTAACATTGTCGACATGGTAATTTCAGAGTTTATTTTAGGCAGTTATTGGATGTATATGTTTATCACATAAAAGTCATCTTTCATTCCTCAATGTTGCACTGTTCCTTATATTTTATTTTTTAATCTTTTGAATGAGAAGTAAAGGTTTAATGTCTAAATATTCAGAGTGCAAATGTTTAACAGCTGAAATTGTTATGGTTCTGCCATATACACACAGCTCTATTTGTTAAGAGGCGAGAAATAGTGAAAATCATTTTCTCATTCACTGTTCTATAAAAACACTCTCACACTGGGTCTAGCTGTTATTATTTTTTGTCAACTCTGTTTTGCTTCTGTCTCTTGAACTTGCATGTTCTATGGCCCGTAGTGATATTCATTGATGGGTGCTCTTGATATTCAGAAAAATGCTTTTCTTTGCCTCTTAACCATAAAGCTCAGCAATGACAACCAAAGATTAGGTTGTGTGCACCCTTTCAGTTGTGGACTACAGAAAATATTTCCTTCGAAAGACCTTCTAGAAACTTGTCAGAATTAACTATAAAATTAACTGTTTGATTCTCAACCATGAGCCTATAATACCAGCGGTTAACAGAAGCCCACAATCTGCAACATATTCATAAACTGTCTGAAAATGTTACTGATAGGAACTCTAATCAATATAAAAACTTGCAGTAACAAAGGAATCAGTATGCACAAATTCCCCGAGGATTTCTACTTTCCTAAATAAAGCTTGTATTTCTGGCTAATTCTCCTAGGATGCTATTTTACACATATTTTATTTTTTTGTGAATTAAATTTGGGCAAAATAGAGATAGTAAATTACACCAAGCTTTATTCATTTCCTGTCATTTTCAACTCAATCAGCACTAAAACTTTTATGCTGGTATCAACTATAGTTGATCAATATATTTATAAGAGAAAATATCAAAAAAGATGGAACTGGAAAAGAAAGGGCAATACCAAGAATGTAGTCATGAAAGAACTGGTTGTATTTTAAAGAGTGTCTTCTATTATTTAGTTTTTTTTTTTAAATAACATTCAAAATAAAGATGATTTAAAAGATCATATTCTTAATTGCATCAAAAATACTAAAAATTTTATTTCTTTATCAATAAAATGATACATCATTGTTATGAGATAAACTTTATGAATTTAGACTTCCATGTCATTTATTCTATATTATACAGCATATTTACTTATAATATAAATTCACTAGATAATATAATTGGAAAACGTTTCCAATTAGATTCAGTATTATGGCCCTAAAATGGATGCATTTCTGTTAATATAAAAGTATACCTGGTACATTTTATCATGCATTCGAGATTTTAATCAGGTAATCTACACAGCATCTGGAAACCTAAGCAGAGGCAAAGTCTGCTATAACAAAGGCACTGTAACAGTTCACCTTCAGTGAAGAACAATAATGCATTATTAAATTCACTTTCCTGCTCAGTGGTTACACTTAGCTGACCACAGCAAATTTGCTCTCTGCCTGGTCCTCACAAGTTGGCAGAAAAATAGATTCTGTCACATTTAACGGGTTTAGAAAATGACAGGATGCCTCTTTTGTTTTAACTATAAACCATAATCTTTCAGAGATAAATATAATTACAAATGCCTTTGGCCATGTCATTCTTAGGACAGATATTATATGTGGGTTATCACAGAATCATATATCACCATAACTATCATTAATAAATGAAACTGATACTACATATCAAAAAATCCAGATTTTTTATGGAGCTTTCATTCCATATGACATCATAATTCTTATAATGGAGTAAAGATCATTTTGAAACCTTATAGAGCTCTGAACATTACAGCAACCTGTAGGTTTTTGTTTTATCTTAATTTATGTTACTCACGTGAATTAGGGTTTTTAGTCTATGATAAAAATATCACATTTAACAAACTCAACTTCAACTTCTATAATATTGCCTAAATTAAAATGGAAAGAAATTTTAAAGTCCCTGATTAAATGATCACCAACATAAAAATCTATATGATTGCTTATCTATTAACCCATAAACCCTTTCCTTAACAAACATACTTTTCCTATTAATATCCTATTATAAAGGAAATGCTACTTTTTAATTTTATGTACTGTTAAATTTAGATTATCATGTTACGTAGCATTTTTGGTCAAGTAGGAGAGAAATAAATATTCTGTAATGATGAATTACGTTACTTGCCTAGAAATATTTTCATAAGTAATAAGTTCAAATTATGATGCTATTCCTTATGGATAATGAAGTTCATACATAATTTTACTTTTTTAAAAACCTGATTCTTTATGGTTCTATAGAAATTTTACTTCAGAATACTTTACAACTAGATGCAAGAGATTTACTAACCAACACCAAAGAAATATTGCTTCCTTACTTGACAATGAGTATCAGTTACTCAAGGAAGTATCTTCATAGTTTCCTGAAATGTCTTTCGTAAGGGCTTTTAAACTTTATTGTATGCTTGAGCTTATTTCACATAATGATCATGATTAAAAAACAAACTGGCATAGTTTGTCTTAATATTTAATTATGCAAATAAACTATGCAACACTTTCAATAAAAATATCAATTATGAAAATAACAATTAAAGACATAAATTCATTACTTGACTCTAAGATCTGAATAAAACTTTTTCTTTACAAGAAGTATACTGGACTTGCAATTTGTATACGTATCTTATTCTATAGGTTACATTTTCAATATCTAAGTTCATTTATATGGTATGGCATTTTACATTTTTATTGATAATATCACATGAATCATTTGTTGTCAAAAAAGAGAAGTCTCCTGCTGTAATCAAATGAAAACACAGACATTTTTACATGGTGTTAAGAGTTAAATTCTGTTATTAAAGACAAAGAATATCCTGTGAAATCTGCTTTGCAATTTATTTCAATTATATTGATTTTCTGGGTTCTAAAAATAAGTTGCAGCAGAATTCTATGGAGCTTTTTAAACATTTAACATCTTTTAGCTTGCTATCCTTTTTAAAAAATTATTGACATTTGTGGAAAAGTCACTGATCTTTGCCCAGTTTTTTGTTTTTGTTTTTGTTTGTTTTGTTTTGTTTTGTTTTGTTTTCATCTTTACAAATTTCAGGCTGGGCACGGTGGCTCACTCCTGTAATCTCAGCACTTTGGGAAGACAGGCGGATCACCTGAGGTCAGGAGTTCAAGACCAGCTCGACCAACATGGTGAAACCCTATCACTACTAAAAATCCAAAAAATTAGCCGGACATGGCAGTGGGCACCTGTAATCCCAGCTACTCAGTAGGCTGAGGCAGGAGAATCTCTTGAAGTGAGGAGGCGGAGGTTGTGGTGAGCCAAGATTGTGCTATTGCACTCCAGCCTAGGCAACAAGAATGAAAATCCACCTCAAATACATACATACATACATATATACATACATACATACATACATACATGAAAAATAAAAAACAAATTTAAAAATTGTCCATCAGGTATAAAAAGTACATTATGGTTCAGATAAACTTATTATATCACAATATGAAAATATAACTTACTCTTCAATCATCTGAGTTATTATACATGCTGTTTCTTCATTTCATGGTAAAAACTAAATTATTAGTTATAAAGAATTAATAGAGATAAATACATGTGTTGATAGTTGATTTTTAAATATCAATAATGTCATTATTATAATTCTAAATTTCTTTCTTAAAAATTTTCCATAATAAATAAATCTCTCTCCTCTTTGCCTTGTCTAAAACAATGAGAAAAGTCTGTTTAATCTCGAACCACTGTCATGATTTCCAGAACACTGAAAATCTGTGAGTGTTTCATATATATATTTTATTGGAAGCCAAATTTTTCTGCAAAGAAAATATATGAACTCTAATCTAAGGTCTAAATTCAGAGTTTCTCACTGTACCATCCACATGTTATAGAGAAAATAAGAACTTATAAGCCAGTCTACCTCTATATAAGGAAGCTGAGAACTTTGGCTATTTGATGCCAAAAGTAACATTCAATTTAAACAATAAGTGAGCATTTTGAGGAGATTAAAAGCTCAGCTATTGTACCATCAGCAATTATTCCAAGTCGACGAAAGCTCTTAGTCCAACTAAGATCACAACAAAATAAAATATATTCATGAAAGATTTAAGATCCTTGAGGAACTGAAATTAATGGCACAAAAGAGACTTTCCAGTATTATTGACATAGACTTCTCTCTCCTTTCACCCACTGCCTAAGTTTGAAAACTGGATTTAAGTCAGGAAACAACATGGTCTGTGTTTATGGTATGTGAAGGATTTAACTTGTATGTTTATTGGGATCTGAAGGACTTAGGTTCACTGGAAACGCAAAAGCAACAAAAGGAAAATCTAATTGCATCACTTTTGGTCTCAGGAGGATACACTGGAATTAGCACACATTCCTCATTGGAGTCTTTTACACATTTATAGTCCAGTGCTTTTTGTAAAATCAAGTTGAATCCTAATAAGGATAATATGAACCAAAAAATCAAAATATTTAGAAGATTAAAACAAATAAGCAATAAAAACTTTAAGAATAAAGGAATAAATTTCAATTCAGAGGAAAAAACATCAAAAAGCTCTTGATTTGGATAATGTTTCTATTTCTGTGATTAAAGAGAGACACTGTTAAAATTCTGACTTACTTCTCAGTAGACAATGAGAACTAACATGCTTGATCAGACACCATGGGCCAAGTACTTTTTTAAGAGATGCACGGAAAATCTAACTTAAATCTTGTAAGTAGATATATTGCTTAAACTCCCCATCTGCCTTGATTTCGATATTTTTCTAGATACAATAAGGGGGACAATATTGATATGGAGAATGTAGCACCATTCATCTCCAAAAAATTCCCCTTGATTACAATTCTTATTTTATGACATAGGTCATGCGCAGTCTCTGTCCCATCTATAAATAATAGCAAAACTCAGAAAGGCATTTGATCCTCAGCCATAGGTTTAAATAGGCTACTTTTGCTAAGATTCCCCAAGAAGAACCACACCTTCTCTCCTGATACGATTGTGATCTACCACATATCTTTTTCTAGAATTGTCCCACCTTACCACTAAAGCACACAACTATAGCAAAACTCAGAAAGGCATTTGATCCTCAGCCGTAGGTTTAAACAGGCTATTTCTGCTAAGATTCCCCAAGAAGAACCACACCTCCTCTCTTAATATCATAGTGATTCACCACGTATCTTTCTCTAGAATTGTCCCACCTTACCACTAAAGCACACAGCTGCCTATGAAAATTCTCAAAAAAACCATAAGTGTAGAAAGAACTACATCTGTTGGGTAGGTGTGGCAGAGTGAGAATGGAAATCTTCCTGTGTATTCATTATTGCCAGTAAAATGTAAAAGAAAAACAAAGCCATGAGACACATGACTGCTTTTGAATAGAGGTTATAGTTTAGACAAACTCCTATATATGGATTTAGCCTTCATTATCATTGATTTTATTCAAAAACTTATCAGTATGGTTTGAAAATACAATGTCCTTTGTTCTTTTGTTTAACATTCATCTCTAACTTTTTAGCAACAAGCACAGTGGTGCTTACCACATAGTAGGTAATAACAAACAGTTGAATGAATAAATTAATAAAGAAAATTGCTCACTTTAAAAAAGTGCTGTTAAGAAATCATTTTTCTGTAATTTTCTTAAATGTATGAGAGATTATGACTGCAAACCTTTCCTACGTCCTTTCACAAATGTTTCCTGGAATTGTATTGTTCTAAATGCTATCACTTATATTAAATGACAATTGAACAGATAAATCATTCTCTTTTATGGAACACACTGCAGTATGATAGACTTTGTGACAGACACCGAAGATTCAGTTGTAAAAAATATAGACCCAACCACATATTCGTGGAACTTGCAACCTGGTGAATTACAAATCTTATCAGGGCCCTCCAGATTCACTGTCCAACCTCTCTGCCTTCCTCTCTGATCTGTGTGACTTCAGGATGCATCCATGCCCTCTGGATAGATCACTTAATTAAACAACCCAGCAAGCAGATCAGATGGAGCACCAGAATGTGACAGCCTGGCTTCTACTAAGCCCTGGATTACTGCATCATCTTCTGTACGTACACCTTGAATTATCTTACTCCTATGAGCTGTTTTCTGATAGGACCCTGACTGATATAGCACATGTATACAGTGCTCCATACAGATGGAACAGTATTGCTAATTTTTATAAAAACAAATTTTTGTCAAGTAGTATTAACCCAATTTTTACAGATGGAGAAACTGAAGGTCACTGACATTCTCTAATTTCTCACGTTGAAATTTTTAACCAGGACTTGAATAGAGAAATCTAATCCCAAGGATATTTTCTTACTTTCATGCTAGAGTGCTTCCAGTGATAGTCATCTCTTAGACGAATATAAAACTACTTTGTGAATTCAAGATTTTTCCATAATAGATTACTTGTGTTATGATGGAATGGATAATAAACAATAACAATCATGATAAATAATAAGGTCAATATATGGAAAATTGAAAAAAGTATAAAAGCATTATATACTTCTTTTCATACTTCATTAATAAACTCAAAGTATCTCACAGTT
>NC_133422.1:66302500-66372500 GCF_049350105.2 Macaca mulatta
AGAAACTTGAAAGTTCAGTGTGACGTGATGGTCATCAAGGTGCATGGGTAAAAAGAAAATAAATATTAAAGTCTATATTTTATACCAATTACCCATCATTACAGGGCTGTTATGAATATCTTACTACTGTAAGTATTTTCTTCAATTGTCATTGAAATATTATTACAAGCTCTGCTCCTAGAAATAATTCATAAAATAATGAAACCAGTGTCTTCAGCAAGCTGAGCTATGGCTTTGTATATGAAATCTGCCATCTACTTAAGAAAGAGCTCTGGGATCCAAAGAAACTTGTTGTTGTCCAGTGTTATGAATCACAGAACTAAAAGTGATGGCACTAACTTCAACGCTTATTTCTGAGGCATGGAAACTGAGGAGGAAAATCACCTAGGTAAGTAATACTTACAGAGAATATTTTATGAGACTGAGATGTGGCAACAAAAAATATATTTCGATGGTAAAAGTGAAGAAGTTGTGTGTTAGAGAATTTTACAAGTGAAAATACTCATGGCCCCATAATATGTGTTAACATTATCAAAATATAGAAAATTGTAAAGAATAAAGGCTTTTAGTCTATGCAATTATATATAGACCCAGGAGATACTAACAGGCTCCCATAAAGTTGTTGTATGTAATATTTAGTATTGATTAATTTGAATAAGATCTATCTAGAATTTAAAAGAAAAAAACTATTTGTTTACTTATAATTTAATTTTTTATTGATACATAATAGATGTCTATATTTTGGTGGTACAAAGATAGTTTAAGACATTTATATAATTTTTAAAGACCAAATCAGTAGAATTGGGATATCCATCACCCTAAATATTTGTCTTTTCTTTATGCTAGAAATATTTGAAATTATTCTCTTCTAGGTATTTTGAAATATACAATAGATTGCTGTAAACTATAGTCACCCTACTGATTTATTGAACACTATGTCTTATTTCATCTATCCAACTGTGTATTTGGACCCACTAATCCTCTCTCCTCCCCACTGTTCTAAACAGCCTCTGGAAACCAGCAATCTACTACCTTCATGAGATCCGCTTTTGTAGTTCCCATATATGTGAGAACATGTGCTAATTGTCTTTCTGTGCTTTGCTTATCTCACATAGCACAATGACCTGTAGTTCCATTCAGGTTACTGCATTTTTGAAGACTCAATCTTGATTTAAGTTAGGAATTTTAAACAATGAGAAATGCACAAATAAAAATATATTTCAAAAATTATTTCCAAAAACTTGAAAAAAGTGATACACAATAATTTTCTTTCAAAAGGGCTTTGTATGAAAATGGTCCATAAGGTTGGATGCTAAGACTAAAATATAAAGAAGAGACAAAAAGCCAAATATGGCCGGTTTGCTAACTACTTGATTGCCTTTAGTGCTCTGTCCTTCGCTTTAGATTACCAACATGAAAAGTTTTTATACAAGGATGTTGAATATTGGAAATCTTGAGCACTCCCCACCAAGCAGAATATGACACAAAGGAAGTGCTTTATGGCCTGAAGCAAATCCCCTGGATTTTCTGCCTCTCTCAGATTAGTCCTGCTTCTAAAATGTTTGTCTCCTGAAGTTGTCACCAGTGAAAGAAAGTTTTCTCATTTCTTACGAAAACAAATGAAGAGAAAAGCTTTATCTGTAGGAGAAAGTACATATTAAGAAAAAAATCTGTATAATTTTAATGAGGAAAGGGAGTGACACAGAAAGAGTGATTGATTTGCATTTCATTTGTTTTCATTCACATATCTAGCTTTCAGTAAATATCTATTCATTGATTATCTCACATTGGACTACTTATTCCAAGACCAAAATACAATAACACAAATTAGGTATGCAACAGTTAGTCCCAACTATAAATGCTTAAGTTTTCTATAACTGGAAGAAGTTAGTATTATAGGCTTCTCTCTATCATATATATAATTTTTGATCAATCAAAAATTAGATAAATTGTATAATAACAAAAATGCACATATTGAATTACAGGCAAGGTAAGAAGTATGCTCCAAAATTTGTTGAAAGTAGCAGCAATTTGGCCGGGCACGGTGGCTCAAGCCTGTAATCCCAGCACTTTGGGAGGCCGAGACGGGCGGATCATGAGGTCAGGAGATCGAGACCATCCTGGCTAACACGGTGAAACCCCGTCTCTACTAAAAAATACAAAAAAATTAGCCGGGTGAGGTGGCGGGCGCCTGTAGTCCCCGCTACTTGGGAGGCTGAGGCAGGAGAATGGCGTAAACCCAGGAGGCGGAGCCTGCAGTGAGCTGTGATCTGGCCACTGCACTCCAGCCTGGGCGACAGAGCCAGAATCCATCTCAAAAAAAAAAAAAAAGAAAGAAAGTAGCAGCAATTTAAGAAAAACCAAAACAAATTATGCATGAGAGAGCAACACTGTAAACTAGCATCAGTGGACAAATGTGTGGAGGATAAACAGAGAGATCCAGCATCAAGAAACAGTGAGCCTATTTATATGCCACAAAAGTCAATTATTACAGCCTATTCCACTATATTTAGAATGAGGCAAAAGATCAGCAATGTTTCAAAACACAGAATGCTCTTGAGAATTCCAGATGTTTGGAAAAGCTGAAAGACAGTTGTTTTTAAAGCCATGCTATGTGCTATCCCAAAGTTTTCCTAAGCATATATCTTTGACAAACTCCTGAGTTTAATTGAAGTATCTCTCTTAATCTTAAAAGTATGTCTCCTTATACTTGAGATGACTGCAAAGGTATTATATATCTATCACTTCTTTTTTTTTTTTTTTTTTTTGGAAATGGAGTTTCGCTCTTGCCGCCCAGGCTGGAGTGCAATGCCATGATCTCAGCTCACTGCAAACTCTGCCTCCCAGGTCCAAGCAATTCTCCTGCCTCAGCCTCTCAAGTAACTGGGATTATAGCACCCACCACCATGCCTGGCTAATTTTTGTATTTCTAGTAGAGACAGGATTTCACCACGTTGGCCAGGCTGGTCTTGAACTCCTGATTTCAAGTGATCCATCTGCCTTGGCCTCCGAAAATGCTGGGATTTCAGGACGTGAGCTACCACACTTGGTCTATTATTTATCTCTGTGTGTGTGTGTGTGTGTGTGTATATATATATATATATATATATACACACATATATACCCACACACATATATATTTATAACAAAAAGTTTTAGGCTTGAACCTATATGTCGGTTCATATCCAAATATATATATGTAGGCTTTAATTATACTCTCCCTAAGCTCAAAACCCTGTATGAGCATTCTTTATTTTTAAAATGGAATGAATTTACTCAGTAGTTGAAACCACTGGTCCTTCAACTAATGGTGACTTAATTTTTTTGGCTGATAGAATGAAACCCATAGCCATTTAATATTAAGAAGAACATAAAATGTTTAAGTTACTGATGCTTAAGATTTCAGACCACAGTGATTCTCAGAATACAAATAAATTTTGGCATCTATTTTTGGAATCAGTGTTTTCTAAAGATTTAATTGCCTTTTGAATAATTTAGTTGGCAGACAGCAAATTAAATATAGGTTCAAGCCTAAAATGACATAAACACACAATTAATTTCTCCATAAATATCTATCTCTAAATAAAGTTACTTGTTTGATATAGATATGAGTTGTAGGAAAGTTACAGGGATATTATGAGGCCCATGATAAATGTTGTCAGGAAAGAAAACAATTTTTGATTTAGTAGTCTCTAACAATCTAGAAAGCCCATGAATATTTACTATTAATTCACTATGCTAAAAACTAGATAAAAGAAAGTACACACAAGAGAAAAGCATCCATAACAAAACACTTACTAGAATAGTATCAAAATCTATCAAAATTTTGGGATTACATATACACATTTGAAATCAATGATAGTTTCACATTTCTAGGAAGAATCTTAAAAATGTATTTGTCACCATAAAATATACGTCAAAATATTGGGAAACTTTTGGGCTACAGTCAAGGACTTTGTTCGTACAGCAAAACAATTTAGAAAACCTTGATGTAAGTACCATTAGTGATATAGTAAGTGTTTATGTATATTCGTGGTCAGAATGTTCTAACGTGTTTCATATAAACGTGCTTTCTGAAGGTCAGATAATTTCACCTTTGGCCTTACTATTAATCTTTAAAGCATGTGATCTCCACAGTCGTTTCAACTCTTGTCTGTCTCTTAGAATCTTCTAGAAATTCAGCCCAGATCAGTATGCACTCAAAGACTGCCTAGTCTGTTTAAAGCAAATGCAGTACACAGATGACTCCTAAGCAGCTTACATTCTAGTAGTGGAAGGATAGCAATGAAGAAATAACTTCCAAATAACAAAGCAAATACTTTAAAACATGCCTACATCAACCTAGTATATTATTTTAAAAAATGTTCCATGTTGGCAAAATTATAATAATAATAAATGGATTGAAATAATGACATATGAAAAAGGAATAGTTATGAAAAATACAGGTCAATTCAAAGGATAATGTTACACAAAGCTCTCCACCAAAAATTCTAGTGAGATTTGTTATTCCAGTTTTAGTACTGGTCATTCCTTTTGTATTTTTCTCTTCACTACCACCTCTGGACTTGTATATTTCTCTTAGCCCTTCTCTACCATGGTGCTGCAAGAGAATTTAGCTCTAATATCCTGACATTCATCATATAACATAAATTAACTTCCTTCTTAGGCATCCCAAATTAAACTTGGTAAATAGTATGTAAGGGAAAATTGAGAAAAGAGTGACTCAAATAATTTTCTGTAGGGCTTTATTCTTTAGCTCAACTCTAGTGGAGAATGATTGTGAAACCCGTAAAATTAATTATTATATTTAAATATCATTACTTAAAACTTGAGTCTTCGATGAAACTTTATGTTTTACCACTATACTAATTTTTTTTTTTTTTTTTTGACATGGAGTCTCACTCTGTCACCCAGGCTGCAGTGCAGGGGCGCGATCTCGGCTCACTGTAACCTCTGCCTCCAGGGTTCAAGCAATTCTTCTGCCTCAGCCTCCCAAGTAGCTGGGACTATAGGTGCGCACCATCACGCCCATCTAATTTTTGTATTTTTAGTAGAGACAGGGTTTCACCATATTGGTCAGGCTGGTCTCAACTCCTGACCTCGTGATCTGCCCGCCTCAGCCTCCCAAAGTGCTGGGATTACCGGTGTGAGCCAGTACACCCAGCCCCACTATACTAATTTTTACAATATTGCTATGCATGGATTTTTGATTAAATATCAAAGGTATAGGTCAAAATAATATGATGGATAATATATATGACATTCTTCTTTATTGCCAATGAAGAGGTTGTGAAAACAATGTAAGTAAAAAACTTAGAGACCATCTGACCTAGTCATGCACTGCATTAGAATAGTTAATTAAATAACACCTGATATCAAGTTTCACAATAAATAACGTAAAAATTTTATTAATGCTTCTATTTCTCAATTATGCCTAGATGTTAACATGTTAGTACCTTGATTGTGTTTTCTCACTGACATTCCATAACTCAAATAATCTAATTTGTAGAAATATATTCCTTCTCCCTAAGGGATTTAGCAGAGCTATTTTTATGCTGAAAAGGAAATGTTTTATGTAAGCATGTTTACTTTTTTGTGAGTAGTCTTTTTGGTGGGAAGAAGGTACCCCTCCTTAACTTAATCTCCCTCCACGCATTTATTCCTATTCAATTATTTAAATACCCAATTTTATTTCCTTTCCGTGTTGACAGCTGATTAATTGTGTCCCTTTTGTTTTCCAAATAAATAATCCTTATTCACAACACTGATTATTTGATGGCTTTGTCAAAAAAAGATAAGCAAATTATCCTATATATATTTATAAAGTTTGAAAATATTAAGTTAAAATAAAAGATAGGTGGGAAGATTCTTATATTCACAATTTAACACTCACAATTTGAAAATATATACTTGCATCTCCAAGAATAAATTTCTAATATGCTGACTAAAATCATATTTTGATTTTTTCATGGAATTATCAAATAAGGCATGAAAATACACATTTTGCCTATGAAAACGGGTTTGGTTGACATTAACAAAATATAAGAAACTTTTTTAGCTATGTACTACCTGGCCTTTCTTGGTATATTTTGACAACTATTTTGACAACTACTAGTACATTGACATATAAAATATATTTCTGTTTCCTTATTGGTCTATAAACTGTTTTTCTAATTCAAAAGAAGGCAGAATAACCCTTTTTATACTGTTATTGTTGTATCATGCTAAGTAAAATGACAGTGACCCTGAAGGCATTGAAAAAGTCAAATAGCAGATCCTTTAGGAACTGAGAAATAACAATTGGGACTTTTTCTTTTAATGTAATGGTAACTAAATTGTAACTTACCTGTTGTATAAGAGAAGTGCAGCAGGTCTTCATTCATATCTTTTTTTGTTGAATAGGTTTAATTTGTACTTTATATTGTAGATTTTAAAAACATTTATATACTTTTTTTTTACATGATGTAGAGACAGACTTCATTCTGTGATTAAAATTTAGTTCTAAAATCTATTGAATCAGGAAAAACAAGGAATATATAATCATACATTACCTTTTTCAATATGCATCCTTTTTGACTCATGTCCCATGTCATGACCAGCCAAATCCCCCTCTTTGGGCCCAGGGAGTACATTTGGTGATAAGCCCATCAGCATCTGGTTCATGGACAACCCATTCTGATGGACCGCTGTTATACCCGAAAACAAACAAAAGAAAACACAAAAACACCATAACACACAAGGTTCCAATAAGTCAGTTAACTCTTTTTGGACTCAACAGTAAATATCATATTAATATAATGGTCTAACTTTAAATTTGTAATCTATCCCTAAAAACACTGTGATAACTGATAACATGATAATTCATCAGAATATGCAGAAAATACTGAAAATGACATCACTTCACTTTATTTTTATTTTGCATAAAACAAGATTTTTATCTGGAAAATATAAATTTTTAAAATATAAGAATAATACAGTAGAAATTGCCATTTGGCAAACATCATTAATAATAATTGTTTCAGGGATCAAGGGATAATTCTGAAACTAGTGAGTGGAAGTTTGGTTAAGAAGAGAATATTTGCATAGTCTTAAGATATTTTCTCACCAGACACTCACTATCTCCAAAGGTAAACCACAACAACGACAAGTAATATTTCAATAGAGAAACCTGGTAGTCACCACCTTAAGAAAGTGAAAAAGTTATTGCTGGCATTGTAGAAATGTGTGTCTCCTGAAATGATTCACTAGGAAGGACACACTATCACAGCTGTGTGATTCTCGCCAAACATCCATAACCTAAGTCTAATCAAAAGGAAGCATAAAAAAATCCAAACTGAGGGACATTCTACAAAATAAATGGCCTGGCTTGTACTCAAAAAAAAAAAAAAAAAAAAAAAAAAGAGTTACTGAAAGACAAAATGGACTAAGGAACTGTTCCAGATTAAATAATACTAAGAGAATATGACAACTAATTGTAGTGTGTGGTCATAGATTGGCTTTTGTACCTAGAAAAAAAAAATCTTACTTTAAAAAATATTGGTGGGAAAACCAGTGCAATTTAAATAAAAACTGTAGTTCAAATTTTAGTACTATAATAATGTTATCTTCCTGATTTTGATCATTTTTCTGTTATGTAAAATAATGTTCTTCTTTGTAGAAGATAAACAATGACAAATCTGAGTAAAGTTGTATTAAATCTATGATAGAAGCCCTAGGTAACATTATGCCTTTATTGAGATACCACTTTCAGAGAGACCTTGATTGGTTGATTGACGAGGTAAATCAGGATGACAAACGCATAAGAATGATTTGTATATTTGAAAATTTTCTAAAATTATTTTAAAGTAATATGTAACATATATGCATATATATGTGTACGCATATGCGTATATATGCATATATATGTGTATGCATATGCATATATATGCTATGTGTGTGAATGTGGATGTATTTCCATTTCAACAATTATGGCATCCAGGCATATAAAAATGTCTCCTTTGTTTCTATCAAAAATTTAAAAAAATAATATAACCATTAATAAAATAACATGAATGTATAATAAAACTCTTTCAAATCTTCCCCAATCTGTCCATCATTTTCATTTTGTTCCAAAAAAATTTTTTTTCTCTAGGACAGCACCTTTCCAATGACAATATATTATAATGAAGCCAATATTTATCATTAAATTTCTGATTCTAGGGTCAACGTACCATAAAAATATACAGTAAATATTTTATTTGAAAACTATTTTAAAATTGTGTATAAAGTTATAAAATTAAGGAAATAAGTTTCAGGCAGGCCAAAGCAAGTATACATATTTAGTATTATGTTGAACTATATAATTGCCAATAATTGACTATCTTTTATTTATAATTATTTACATAGCATTTAACTTAATCTTTAAATTATCCACTTCAATAGCTCCCAGATCAACAATTTTCACTTTATGCATACATTCCTTTATAACCTATAAAGTCACTTTCTAGAAAATGCTTTCCTATTATGAAAATATTCTCAACAACCAAATAACTTAAACAAATTTTGTATAATTAGATGAAGTTTATGCTATAAACTTAATTGCATAAAATAATAGCTAAATTCTGGAAATAAGGAAAATATATAGGTTTTATCAAACAAGTTATTCTCTTTTAATATAGTCATTTATCAAAAGAACAATCTGAGATTATTGTATAGACACAAAAATCACTTGTTAATTTGATGGCATTTTAACTTTATTCTTCATTTTCTTGGTCATAAGTACCAAGGTTAAATATTGTGAAAATGTTATAAAATAACATACAGTCCTACTTTTCAAATTTTAATAATAACAATATATGGCAATAGTATGCATTATTGATTATTACTAATTCAAACTCTCAAACTTAGCTAATTTCAAATTCTTTAATTCATTGATCACCTGAATGACTTACAAATGTACGTTTTTAAAATTTATTATTTTGAATTTAACTCATTTCTCTTTGTGGATATCTCCATTAACACAAGGATAAAATTTAAAAGTCAGTGAATTACAAAAATGGCCAGGTAGTATTTGAGGAATGATGTTGAATAATCTATAAACAGTGTACCAAGACACTAGATATTTGAGAATTGGTTGTGTTTACTTCAGAAACCAATCCAAAAGGTTACTTATTTTCTCTGTTTCATAGCTCAAATCTTTATATGTGGCATCGAAGCGAGGAAATTTATATCAGGACCTGTTAATGTAGTATCATACCTCATGATATTACGAACTGGGAAACATAATTTTGAGAGATGGCTATTGCTACAGAGCTTCAGAACATGATCCATCTGAGATCTATTTGGAATGAGGGCATGTTGATTAGAAAAGCCAGCTGAACCCTAATAAAGTTTAAAATTGTGACAAGTAGAAGTATAAGACCTACGGATTCTGTCAGAAGAGCTCTCAGTCCTTGCAGGGGAGCTGGACACACTGCTGCTGCGATGTGATGATGGGTGACTGCCAGGCCTTCTCCCCTCCTCCAGAGAGGGGGCAGGCGAGGGGCTATCGGGAACACGCTCCTGCACCAGCGAATGAGAGAAGGAGGGTAGAAAAGACATTAAATATGACGAAATTTTACTTAATGAATGTTGGTTTTCTCAATACAATAAGAAATGTAAAGAGAATAAACACTTTGTTTCATCAGCATTTAACTGTACTAAAAGATACATTTATCTTGAGCAAAGCCAAATAAAGTAGAAAAAGATGATTTATGAAACTATGGTTCTACAGGCAAGCACGACTGCAGTAATGGCAAATGTCAATCCACTCTGGAGAAAAAGTAAGCCCTAAGAAGACACCCAAAAATATCCAAATAAGAACCCATTAGACAACAAAGGTCTTGGAGAACAAAGAAGTATTATTTATCATTTTGAAGAAATCTTTAAATATATTCCCGTGTTTCCGTAAGTATCTAAAGATCATGTAATAAACACATTATCAACATGACTGACCATAATAATAATACCAGAGGAATTTGTAACAGGTATTCCATCCTGGCACTGCTCTGGGCATAGTCACATTTTAAGGCATCACGGAAATGGATTATTATTTCATATTGGAATATTTTTCTTTGGTTTAAATAATTCTCAGAGTACCTACCACATCTAGCTTCAACTCAACCACACAAATGTATTAAGGGCACATTTATGAAACATGTATCAATTATGTCCCAGGGAAATTTGGTACTGTGTTTTCTGATACTCTATTTTATATCAACACTCTTGTGTCATTCCATACCTCCCTCTCCAAGTTCTGTGCATTCTCTATTAGACAAATATGTAAGTAGATTATATAAATGTCTCCAATTAGCTATTATAAATGGAATTACAGATTAAGAAAGAAGGTACCCATTGGTGAACACTTGCTACTTTGAGCAGCAAAATATTTATACCATCAGTTATTAACAGACACAGGTCTTGATGCCTTTGCAATAATTAATAAATGGTAAAAAGTGTGGAAGAAAACTACATAAAGTATGTAGATGTATAATGTACTCATAAATAATTAGTACACTATTCCTTATTAGGGTGAAGATATGCAAATATGAAATAGAGGTAAAAAAATCTAAAATGTAATTGGCCTGTAGGAGGCTAATATTTCCAAAATGTCAACGTTAACTTAATATGGAAAACAAAGAGGAGGCTCCAGGCTTTGTACTGCCAGTGAGAATGATGATCATGCTCATCTTTGGTCAAAATGATTCCATCAGCACCGTGATGCTTTGAAATCCGGCTGCACATCAGAATCACCTGGCATGTTCTTAAATGTGCTTATGCTTCAGTTTCACTCCCAGAGATTCTGGTTTACTGAGGATTATGGCTTAATTGTGTCCCCCAAAAAGATTTGTTGAAGCCCTAACCTTTGGTCCCTATCAATATGAATGCATTTGAAAACCGAGTCTTTGCAGACATAATTAGTTAAGATGAGAACATACTGGATTAGGGTGGCTTTTAATCCCACGTGATTCGTGTCCTTAGAAGTAGATGTGAAGATAGGAGGGAAGAATGTCATGTGACCATAGAGGAAGCGATTAAACTTATACAGCTTCAATCCAAGGAATAGCAAGGATTGCCAGCTGCTAGCAGAAGCTATAGAAAGACACCAAAGGATTCTACCTAGAATCTCAAAGGGAGCTTGGCCCTTATGAAGTCCTGATTTTGGACTTCTAGATTCCAATAATGTGAGACAATAAATTTCTGTGGTTTTAAGCTACCCAGTTTCTGGTTCTTTATTATAATGGCCCTAGAAAACTAATATACTAAGACTAAAATGGGACCCAGATTTCAGTATTTTTTAAAGCTCTCCCTATTTTAATATGGAAACAAGATTGAGCTGTACTTTAGTCACACTCTTTTAATTTTTCAATGGTGTACATTGCCAATAAACATCTTCAACAGATATGCTTAGACTTCATTTTGAAGACCATGACAAATAAAATGAAAATAACCAGAAAAAAATAGCCAAGCCCTTTCCCCAAATCCATGTCATAAAATGGTTTCCTAACATATATTTCATGGAATTTAAAAAAAAAAAAAGTGCTATAAGAAACTTCATGACAAAACAATATTGTAAAGGAAAAGAAAAAAAGAGGTCAATTAAATTTTAATCTCAAAAGTTGCAATGCATATTAGAATCTTGTCGTAATGATTACTTGCTGAACTTTAAGAGTTTTTGGACAGGGCTAATATGTGCTGACAGGCTTCTGTAAAAGACAATAAACCGCCACAGAAGGCAGATGTATTGTTAGTATTACACTAAAAAGCATTAGCCCTTTTCCATAATTATTCAGAGATTAACAATTAAGTGCTTTATTTTCTGCAAATAGCAAAATTGGTATGTAGGTAAACGTAAGCAACACGCAATATATTTTCCATCTCAAGTTATGTGGGGTTTCCACTTGAAATACTGCAAATACGAAAATAAGGAAAGTGGAAGGGAGAGAGAGAAAGAGACAGAGAGAAGAGATAGGGAGAGGAGAGAGAAAACAAGGGGGCGAGGGCAAAGACAAACACACACATCCCAGATATTAAAATTTAAAACTAACTTGTTTAGATAAGTTTATAACATGCATGCATTTGTTACACGCTAGGATACTACAGAAAGACGGCATCCAACTTTACAGATTGCAGATTAAGATGTTTTGAAATCTTTATCACAGGTAACATGGAAAACGAATGTATTAGCAGTTATTTTTCCAAACTAACTAAATGAAGCATGTATGCTTTTAAAATGTCTAAGGCAAACAAACGACCAACAGTTTTAAAAAACAAACATGTAGGGTGGGCGTGGTGACACGCCTGTAATCCCAGCACTTTGGGAGGCCAAGGCGGGCGGATCACGAGGTCAGGAGATCAAGACCATTCTGGCTAACACGGTGAAAGCCCGTCTCTACTAAAAATACAAAAAATTAGCCGTGCTTGGTGGCGGGCGCCTCCTCCCAGCTACTCGGTGGGCTGAGGCAGGAGAATGGCGTGAACCTGGGAGGCGGAGCTTGCAGTGAGCTGAGGTAGCACCGCTGCACTCCAGCCTGGGTGACACAGCGAGACTCCATCTCAAAACAAAACAAAACGAAACACCACCACCACCAACAACAACATGTATATGACTTAAAAGAGCAGAAACTTCACATCTGGATGCCAAAACTTACTTCCTGTTTTCTAATTATAATTACCCTAAACTATAAAGAAGCTTCAAATGGCAATATGCTCATATTAAATCATTGTAATCACAAATCAAAGGATAATCTTGTCTTGTGTGTAGCCAGCCATAATTCAAAAGTTTAGTTTTGTATGGTTTTGAAGTATCTACACACTTATTATAGAGGATGCATTCATAAGGTTATATATGTAGAACTCCTTTATAATTTGTATAAATATATTAAGAAACAATACTGCAGCTAACTGCATACATAGCCAGAGATATATACTCTTAAAGTCTAATCTTGATTTCTTGAAATTCTAATAGAAGCATAGTTTGTCTAAGCTTTAGAGCTAATTCCTAATACATCTAACTGTTAACACTTGGGTTACACAGAAATACATGGTGTATATTTAAGAAAATGCATTGCTATATTTTTATTAACAGAATTTTCCAAATTAACCATTCTATTTTATTCCAAAGGTCACTCACATCAATGCTTATCTATCAATAAATTTTAATATTTTTCTTAATAATTATATTAATGCATATGTTTGGTTGAACAGACATAAAGTACAATCTTGAAATAAATCAGTCTCTCTAAAATGATTTTGCAAGTCTGATTTTCCTGTCATAATAGATTTCTTAGTAGTGCTAATGGAAAGCATGAGAATATAATTTTTCTGAGATATTTAACTCATAAAATGTTTAAATACTTAATGCGTAAATCTCTGGAAACAATGATTATGCCATTAAAATAATTCCTTGTTTATTTTAACATTTCCCATATAACTAGAAAAATGCTTTATTAGTCAATGTACTTAAATGTCAAAGTTGTCTGTGATCAACCCTTTAATTCATGAATTGTTCCATTATTCATTTACACATCCAAAATACTCTTAAAAAGATATAATATACTAAGTAAAAATAAATTAGATTAAAATCTTCATGTAAAATGGATTTTAAAAGCATAATTTAAAGCTCAGTAAATATCTTTAAGTAAAATTATAGTATTTAATTTACATTTAACTTAGTTTTTGCTTTAATTGTAGTTTTGTGTTCAAGAACAAAGGATACAAGGACAATTAATACTGTTATTTGAAGAAAATATTTTAATTTATGCAAATTTTTATGATTTAAAAGCTTAACTATTCAATTGAAACTTTCTATAAATTGACACACAACATATTCAGTCATTTTACTTAATGTATAATTTCAATCTTTGGAACCTAATGTATTGTTCTTTGAAGAATTTCATTAAAGTAAAATCCATTGAGGAAGTAAGATTTGAATACATTGTTGCACAATAAATTAATTTACTTCAACAGCTTAATTCTTTTATCATATTTATATGCTTGCCTTTCCAGAGTATTCTATAAGATGGAGAATAATGGAGACAATAAAGAATTGCTTAGGAGGGAATCTCATAATTATTACTGAAACAAAATAGATAATGAGTTTTATTCAGACATAATAAGAAAGAAGCAGTTCAATGTCTATAAGAAAACTATGTAAACTGGATTTATCATTTCATTTGTGTAATACCCTTTAACCTCCAATAAGGGGCTGAAGCAGGATAGAGAGGAAGAATATTTAATGTAATACTTCAACACACTCCTTTATAGTCCTGCATCAACTTCACTAATCAATAAAACACAATCTTTTGCAAAGTTCCATCCTTATAAAACTCACCACAATAATAAATGAAAATTTAAGAGAAGTACTCTTTCACTGAAAAAAAGGTCATACTAATAAACTAATAGTAACAGAAGAACAACAAAGGAAAAGCTGCATTTTTGCCTCTGGGTAGAACAAGAAGTATTTGGTCTGTAGGATAATTCAGAGTCAAAAATAGAATTCAGAAACAACGTACTCAAATTCTAAAATAGAAAGTGTAAAATGTTCAGTACTACACACGTGATTAATTATACATTTTAAAATTGCATTATCTCAGCTGCCCCCTCTCCACTTTAAAAATGTATATTATTGAATTAAAATATTTTCTTAGGGTAAGTATAATCACAACTCATTTCTCTAAAGGATGATTTCATTTACCTTTTATTTATTTTGCTCTCCTTTTAATTCTCTTCATTTTTTGTTTTTCAATAGAGATTCCCTAACTGAATAGGATACAGAAGTGGGGAGACAATTTGTAATATTAAATTTTGTGTTGTTATTGTTTGTTTTTTTGAGTCAGAGTCTTGCTCTATCACCCAGGCTGGAGTGCAGTGGCACAGTCTCGGCTCACTGAAAACTCCACCTCCCCGTTCAAGCAATTCTCCTGCCTCAGCCTCTGAGTAACTGGGATTACAGGCATCTGCCACCACTCCCGATTAATTTTTTGTATTTTTAGTAGAGACGGGGTTTCTCCATGTTGGTCAGGCTGGTCTAAGTGTTCCACTCGCCTAGGCCTCCCAAAGTGCTAGGATTACAGGTATGAGCCACCGTGCCCAGCCTAAATGTTATCTTCATATAACTTTTAATTTATACAATTGATGAAGTTGACCATCACTTTATATAAACAAAATTTCTCAGCTTTAAGAAAACTCAGGCTTAAATACATTAGTTCAATGAGTATTTACTGAACAGTTACTATGTACCAGGCAGGATCTAGGCTCTGGTTATATAAAATTAAGCAAAACTGACAAAAATTATTTTCCCCATGGAGCATGTATCACACCTGGTAAATGTAGTTAGTGAAATGCAACATCATTCACACAAAGAGTGGTGTTCAAATTCCTTTGTTTTGGAAAAATGTGCAAAGAAGACAAATAGCAGAATTGGAATCCTGTATTCAGAAAAATGCTTAAAAAGTACTTTTAAGAGACAGTCAATGATGTTAGCCTGCTTACACCTGGTTAAGGACCAGGCAACCTAAATCAAGATTCCATAGCTGAGGAAGCCCCAAACAATAATGCACATAGCTTTTAAAAAAACTTTGATTATGGAACTCAAAAAATACTCAAATTTTCTAAACATGAAACTGGCAAGGCCCCGTGAAACAACTTAATATAATCTGAAACAACTTAATTTTATTCTCCTGTTGTCTTTTTGCACTTACTCATTGGTGGTAGGGAACTACATTTTTCCCAAGTGTGTATGAAAATTCACATAGCCTTGTAAATTTTTAGGTTGCTATTTGATAACATAAAGTTACTTTAAGCAACAAAATAAAATCTTGACTCAGGAATTATAATTCAGAGCCATCTGACAATAAATACTGGCATCTTAATTAAAAGGTAGGACTTCTTCCTTAACTACAGCCAAGGGATATAGAGGTGAAGGAAGAACAGCAAGGAAAAAAAGGTAAGTGCTGATTTGACCAGCACTGCCTTTAAAGGCATCAATCTCTCTTGCATGATAAATGTTTAAAGTCAACGTTTAAAGTAGCAAGGCACAAATGTATGTTCTTACAGGCCACCACCACTACGAGCCTCTCATCTGCAGTTCCCTTGATGAGTCTCATTCGTTCCGATGTTCCTTTGACCCTTGAGTTTCTTGCATAGTGACATCTGGGGGCTTGGTTCAAGTTGATGTGGGGGTACGATTACTTCATAGATGGTGTTTCATGCTTCTATAATGAGCGTAATGTCTGGTTGGTTGCCTTTTATGATGCCAGCCACCACCGATGATCATGGCGGCAATTCATCACTTCATTAGGGCTTGCAATTTCCTACACACTTATTTTCTAGAAGGTTTCTATGATCCCAAATTTACCTCATGAATCATTTGGTTATTCTTAGGATCAGTTTTTATGGAAAAGGCAGGAAAAATGCTTGATCCCGTCCAAGTATTTATCTTTAAGCCGTTATTGTCCTTTATAAACATCAGTTCCCCCAAAATTCTCCAAATGTGAACAATGAGTTTCTTTTTAGTATTATTATAAAATCATGAATTTAAACATGTAATGTATTTCAAGGTCTGGATGTTTTATTAGTGGTGGTTGTGTTATAATACTTTCTTTTTTAGGTTAACATCTTTTTTTCATATTTAATATTAATATTCAAATAAACCTAAAGAGAACATAATTATTTTTTAAAACCAAGTAAAATTAAACAAATTTTTGGGAAAAAACTTTATGTCTAAAAGTGTTGCATACACTCGGAGATGTTTATGTTTGTACAAAGAATAAACGATTCTGTAACTAAAAACAAACAAAGTACATGATGTCACATTGCTCTAAGATTCACTCTACTTTGTGAATTAGGTCACTCTGGTTGTAGTTTTTATAATCTTTTCACATTTTAAACTTCATGCAAGTAATGTCCTATTTCTTAATATAGTATTTTAAGAACTTACTTTAAAGTATGAGTACAATTATAAATTGCATTTTTCAATGTTTAATTCTTTAAATGAGAACGTCACAAAGTCTCTCTCACACACACACAGAGACACACACGGAGACACATAACAGATCAGCAAAGAAAATTGACAAATTTAAGTCATATTCCCTATTTTCAGAAAACTGTAATGTGTCACAGGAAGATGTGTATCTAACAATGCAGTGTACTTTGAATGTTGTCATATTTCTCAAAAACAATTCTACATTATCTCTGAAAAAAATCTTAAAATGCATTTAAAAATCTGCTTTGCATACTATGCACTACAAACCCCAAAAGTCCTTGACTAAAATAAAGTCATGTATAAAATTTTTATTAGGTAAAATGAGCAGAACAAGACCGGGCGCGGTGGCTCAAGCCTGTAATCCCAGCACTTTGGGAGGCCGAGACGGGCGGATCACGAGGTCAGGAGATCGAGACCATCCTGGCTAACACAGTGAAACCCCGTCTCTACTAAAAAATACAAAAAACTAGCCGGGCGAGGTGGCGGGCGCCTGTAGTCCCAGCTACTCGGGAGGCTGAGGCAGGAGAATGGCGTAAACCCGGGAGGCGGAGCTTGCAGTGAGCTGAGATTCGGCCACTGCACTCCATCCAGCCTGGGCGACAGAGCGAGACTCCGTCTCAAAAATAAATAAAAAATAAATAAATAAAATAAAATGAGCAGAACAAAAAAAAAAAGAGACAGTCAGAGAGACAGAGGTCTCATCATAGAATTATGACTATATTTCACAAGCTTGACAGGGATTCCCTGCAAAATTCTAGAACTTACTTTTAGACAAATGATTTTGGATACTTGGAGAGAAAACAAAATAGTAATAAGATGAAAATCATGTCGGTATAGAAAGACTTCCAAAGATTATATAAATAGTAATTTAATCATTATGACAACCTAATGGGGTAGTATTGTTATTACATACAAATACAAATATATTAAATAATTTGTCTATGGTCACACTGGTTGGAGGTGATAAAGTCGAAATGCAAATCCAAGTAGTCTTTTTTCAGAACACATGCTTTAAATCACTAAAATATGCTGCCTTTCTTCCTTTCAATATTACTTCTATTTCAGCAAGGATGCTTTTTTCAAAATCGTTACAACATTGTGAATTTATTAAATAAAAACTGAGAAAAATATTGATTCATTCAGGAGAATTTTGGGTAACATAATGAATGATACCTAAGATAATCAATTAATAGAACATTTCAACCTATTAGGAATTTTCCAATGATAAGAGAAATTGATCTCTTGATTTATATTGTTTATTTTACTCAATCATTTAAGGTAATAAAGGAATACATCCTTTTAAAATTTGGAAATGATACAAAGGTGGCATAAATAGCTAATGTGATAGTTTGGGATGTTAATACTCCAAAGTATCTAAAGACCCTAAATCAACGGAATGGAAACTAAAAAACTTAATGTGGATAAATAAAAATTCCTAACACAAATAAAAGATGAAGAAACACTGGCTTAACAGAATTTTATGTCAGAAAGGCAAGAAATTTACTGAGTCAGACATTCAGCTACCAAACAAATCTTAAGAACTATGACTAGATTTATAGATTATTGTCCAAATTGAGGTTGATGTCTAGTGTCTCTTCATTGCACAATTCAATTCTAGAGGATGGTGGGATAGAGGGTAACTTCAATAAAAAGAAGGCAACCAAAAAGATGAATAGTCAGAACAAATTAGAATAATTGGCCTAGAAAACAGAAACACTATAGGTACCGAACCAGAGGGCTTAAATATTGAAATGGCTAGAACCCTGAAGAATTAGCAGACAGTTTTCTTCCAATAAAATATAACCAAGTTAAGGTAGAAGCTATTGAGATGCAAATTTTAATTTGATTAATGAATATACTTCTCACTCTTAAATTTGCTGAAAATAGATTAAGCATCCTACAAAAGCTTAGATATATGAAAATGAGTAAGAAGGATGTGGGAATTATTTCTCCATTATGGGGGAAGCTGAATTACATAACATCTCAAGTCTAAGTTGCTTGATGTTCTATGAATGCTAAACAGAAAAAGTATATGGGCATCACTGACACATAAGAAATTAATACAGGTACAGTTTGTAATTATTTAATATATCTCTGCAGATATTTAGGGAGTTAGAGAGAGAAGGGGGAATTGTGCATATATCCACACAACTGGGAATTTTAATTAGAATTATTATTGTCTAAACAGTATATGTAAATTTCCTCCTCAAAATAATCTTGATTATACTCAATACAACCAGCCATAGAAAGTCTAAGTTTAGTACTTTAGCAGACCAGACTCTTTCATGGACACTTGCATGTAAAGCAAATAACAATGCCATAGTGGGAAAGTCTTCATCTATCTAGTTTTCTTTTCCTCAGTGCCTTTAATTCTTTCAACCGTAAATTCTCAATTATTTTATTTTATTTTTTCTACTTGGTTCTATTGTGTTTGAGAGTTTAGTTTGAGCTGCTTCACTTTTCCATAGTCTGAGATTCACGTGGGTTTGGGTTAATCAGAGGTCTAACACAGGTATCGACAAGCTTTTTTGGTAAAAGGCTAAATAGCAAGTATTTTAATCCACTCTGTCTTTGTACGTGAAAATAGCCATAGACATTACATAACTTTAGATGTGGCTGTATCCCCAGAAAAACTTTATTTACCAACACTACATTTTGAATTTCATATAATTCTCATGTGTCATGAAATATTTTTCTTTCTATTTTTTTCCAACCACTTAAAAATGCAAAACCATTCTTAACTCACAGGTCATAAAAACCAGCAGCAGAATAGATTTCACCCAACATTGGAAGCTTGGGGATTCAGACCCTGCTCCATTTAATGTCCTGGCATTGAAGATATGTTATGAAAAAAAATTTTGGAGCTCCTTCACTTCATAGAAACAGCTAAACAAAGAATACTTTAAAATATGTAACTCCGAAATCTATATTTTTGCTTCTCTTTGTCCTACAAATTCTTATTGCCATTTGCATTTAGGTTCAGTTTTAAGTCTTGTCATTACTCTCAAAAAATGTAAACGGTATATTCCAACTTTTAGAACATCTCTCAAAGTTCTATTTTCTCTTTAAAGGCTATTTCTCCAGTTGCTTTATAATTCCGAGATATGGGCTCAATCTTCTTTGATATTTAACACTTCACTTGCAACAGACCTTCACACTTATTAATAGAATCTTCCCAGGCAAACCAATGTGTAGTCCCTATTCTAGTTACCCACATGTGTCCAATGCTGTTACAGGGGATGTAAGAGTCTACCATTTTATTTGAGGAAAATAAAAACTTCCCCCAAACTAAACTTAATTAACATCTATTAAGTGAGTTTACTAAACTCTGCCTGAACTACACAGTCAACCAAAATATACATTTAGACAGATTGATTTGTTAACTTGTTCTCTCTAATACTTAGAACTTCTTAGAGGACCTATTCCTCACGCTTATTCTCTGAGGACACTCACTTGATTTTTATCAGGTTATGTGGATGCCTTTAAGCATCTAAAACTGTTAGAATCATCTCCTGCCTTTCTTAAAATGTGTTTACTTTCAGTAATCTTTACCTGTCACCATCAAACTTGAAGCTATGCGAATGGCCTGTCTCACAAAATAAGGGTGCCATGATAAAAATGGGCCTTTCCGCCCTTCCACAACAGCCAACTGAATTTCACTTTGATGTTGGCAATAAAAACTATCAGATTTTACTTTCTATAATCATTCTTAATTACAGCCATTGTTCCCTATTTGGCTGCTACTATTACCATTTACATCAACACATTCAAAATCCACAACTCCCTTTAATCCGCATGTAACCAAGTTTCTGAAAAGATTTGCAACAAGAGACGAAGTGAGATATCTCTATGACTTAGTAGGCGTTGGCACATGTTTCAAAACATAAAGCGACCTCATTTTCTTCTCTTTTTGTGTATTTTCTTTCTTTCTTCATATACCCCCCTCCTTTCCATTCCGAAACTTAATCTAAGAAAACACAGGAATGTTTCTGACTTCCCAATCATTGAGTCCCAAATTATTTTCTATAGACTTCTCCCAGAGGAAACTCAACTTCTTCCTCCTGCTTATCGAAACTTTGACAACCAAGGATTTATTAAAAGGAGTTCCCCCAAGTATTCTAATTAGCAAGTAGCAAACTATTTTTAAAAATATATGTATATTGCAAAATAAAATAAATCAAGTATCCTGATATAAATAAAGGCTTTTGGATGCAGGAATATGTAAGCCATTCCTCATGCAAATATTAGCTACAGGTCATAACTTAGACACCCATTATGACTTTAAACTGCTAAAATCTGCTCTTCTATCATATGTTTGCCTTATTTATTAATGTAAATCTTACCTAAATGAGAGATTTTAAATAGTTACCAGTTTTGAAAGTAAAAATTACATAATTAATATTATGAGATGATTATAGTAATCACAACCAGATATTTTTAATGAGAATAATCACATTGTATAAATTAATACTTAGTACCCTGTAACGTTTGCTTAAAGTAGCCATTGAGTACAATGATGAGTAGACTTAAATGGATTTTTCCCTCAGCCAAAGTCCTCTTCTAGATAACTTTAACGAGCGAGGCAATCAGAGTGCTTAATTCTCAATAATACCTATTACCAAATATCATCATAAATCAAACAATACAGTGATATCTTGCTTATTGAATAATCTGGTAACAATTTCCCTCTTACAGAAGAGTTTTCAAAGGTCTTTTTTTTTTTTTTTTAATCAGTTCCTTGGCTGAGATCAATGTGGCACTCACTGGCGTTCTCTCAGGTGGCGATCTTTGAGTAGTTGATCCGGGTCTTCTGTGAGACTTTGGGTTATTTTTCCTCTGGTATTGATACTACAGAAACTGCTCAAAGCATCTGGGACATATCTTTGTTTTTAGAGCCTTTAACATGAGAAAAATTCCTATTTGCATATTACTCAACATTGTATGTAAGTAGTAACAGGGCCTTTTACATAAGATGTGCTCCAGAGGCTACCCTAAAATTTAAGTGTATTGTATTCAGAAAAATGGGATAATTGTAATGTCAAATAATGATCATGAAGCATAAAATATCTTTTACTTAGTTTAAAAATCAATAATCTATTCTTAATTTTTTGTTATTTCTTACTCCTTGGCCAATCAGACAATGCACTTAAAATAATTTGATTTAAGTACACATTTTAAAATAATATAAAGGAAAAAGATTATATATACATATATATATATATAAACTCATACAATTCACACACATACACACACAGATTCACAGGGATAGAGGAGACAGAATTGTGTATATATGCACATATGAAGTTTATATAACAATAATGTTACCTTCAATTTAGTGTATTTTTGAATGTGTGGAAACTTCCAATTTTATTACTTCATTTAGTTTTCACAAAATAATCCACACTAGATTATGCCTTTATTAGATATTTACTAGAATCAGGAAGATTGAATTACATGTCTAAGGTGACAGAGCTAGAAAGTGGCAGAATTTATCCCTTCTGGGCTTCTGATTCTCCTCACATAAATGCTCATAACACCACACACACATACACACAACTACCCATGTAAGAACACAGACAATTTGAACTATAACATTTAATGTCCTATGTTTTTCTCTATCTTAATAGATATATAGAGAATTTAAAGCAACCCTAGCCTGCCTAAGTAAGTAGTGTGCCCCTGGGGCCACTTGCTACTCTTTAAATAATCTATTTACTATCACTTAGCTTTTTAGAGTTCAAATGTACTTATGGAATAAGAAAAATGGATTAATAGATGGTGGCTTAAGATGAACATGCCAAAATAATTGTATAAAAAAAGAATTACCTTAATAACTGATGTCTCCACTCTGGATGGGGGACTCTGAACTTGTGCTGCTGCAGCCATATTTGCAATGGTGCTGAGGTGGTTCATCTGGCTCATTGCCATGGTGACAGACGCTGGAGGTAGGCTGACAGGAATTAGAGGGTGGGGCATCATCATAAAAGGAAGTTCCAGTCCTATAAAAAATGCACATATATCATCATTGCTCTGGAGGGCATAAATCATTAAAAATTGAAACATTCAAAAGTTTTCTAATAATGATAGTCAAAGAAAAAATATTTTTCCTCTTCGTATGCAAAAATTTCACTCACTACTCAGAGAAACTAGGCTTATAGCTATTTGGTTTGGTCCCATGGTTTTTCATTTCCTAACTTTTCCTGTGTTTAATACAAATGGTCAATTCTTTGCTATATTATTCCTGTAATCTGTCTGAATCTTGCTTAAAATACTAGGGTGTTCTTTAACTTATCCCAATTAGTTATGTAAATATAGTATATCTCTGTATTATGTCTTATTTTGCCAACTGATAATTACAATTTTTAAAACTACGATTTTTTAATGCTAAAAAATGCCATCGTACCATTTGGCAGAAGGTGGCTCTGCTGAAGATGGTTGAGAGGATGACTAAGTGGAAGGCTACGTGCTCCAGGCAAGCGGGGCTGGGTTACAGAGGCCTGAGGTCCCTGGGATGGGGAAGAGGGCAGTGTTTCCTTATCCCAGGAACCATCACTGCTGCCTGTGGGGAATGAATATAAATTACTTGGATATAATATTATTCCAAATCTTAAAACGACTAATTTAAAATGACGTTTTAAAAAATATATCACATTTGGAGTTGGAAAACTGATTTCTAGGGAAATAAGCTGAGGTAAGTAAATTTCCCCTAAGCTGCACATTCTTTTTGATTTTCTGTTTCTTATATAGGATCTCAAAATTTTAAAAAATAGTATTTCTGCAACATTTAACCTAGTGGTGGAGTCTAATACTGTGTTGGCTATCCAGCTTAATATTAAATTGTCTCTATTATATTAACTAGATAATTAATTACTCCTTGGAATTGAAACACACTAATATTTATAGAATGCAAAGTTATCCTTGTAGTAAATGACATCCTAGGCATCAAATAAAGTGCCTAACTTCATTACACAGCAAATCCTAAAAATGGAGCCATTAAATGTCCAGCTTGGTTAGACATTGTACAGAGAACACAAAAGATCACTTTATAGAATATAATGCCAAAGCAAAAATTAAATATGCATGCATATTTGTATGAATAAATACATCACTTGTTTTCAATAAAGAGAAATATACATTTATGTCTCCATGTCAATGTCACTCAACTGAGGACCTGCATTTCAACATTGGTGGCAATTCCTTGGATTTTAAAAGCTCACGAAATACCTTATTAGAATACTCCTTGGAAGGTGTTTATAAATCATTTCAATTTCAATGTGCTCTCAAATTAAATTAATTCAATATTAATTTATTCCTTAACTGAATCTGTTGAAAATACAAACTATCCACTTAGAGGAAATTTCTGTAATATCTCTATTAGCTCATGACTTTTTTATTTCTTAAAAAAAGAAACCATATTTTCATATAATATGCATAGAAACAGCAGAGTTGGTAAAACTCCAATTTGATGCTTAAACTCTGCTAAAAGCCTCATTGTAAAATCTCTATGACATAGTTCTTAATGAAGAATACTTAGTTACTGCCATGATTTTTTCCCATTTACTTCATGAAGACAGTTAAGGTTCAATATAAATTCAAACTCATTAGCTCAATACTGTCTGGATCTTAGAGTAAATTGTTCAGAAGTGGGTAATGAAAACTCAATTCAAATTCTTCAGCAATCAAACAAAGCAATTTTATTAAACAATGAAAAGAATCAATTAAAATGGATATCTTTATTATCTTTATTATTTTACAAGAAACCATGACAGCTTTTGGTTTTAAAAAAGTTTATAGCTTTATGCAGAAACGACTCACATAAATGAAATTTCTCCAGCTTGCTCCTACACTGTGATATAAAAGTTCTTTTCATATTCACAAATTTATACACCTTATTTCTGTTCTCATAACTTTTTTGACACTTATTCTAAGGTACTAGTCAAACATGCAAGAACTATAAATAGATGAATTTTTCAAATGTATGCTATCAAGAGATTATTATTATAAAACATTGTAAACATCTTCTCTTTACATTGCCTTTATCAAAGTACATGCAATTTTTTATTGCAGGCTTAATTCCCAAAATCTGTGGGATCTGATTTGGTCAAATGTTATGATTCAGCATTGATTTTACCTTGTATGTTATCAGTTAAAACTGACTATCGGGATATAGAAATCATGCTTTGGAATAAATATTATTTTAATATAAAAATTGTGCTGGAAAGTAAGAAATAATAAGTAATTTTCTCTATATTTTATACTTCATTTAAATTTTCAACAAATGTAACCATTACATATTCATAGTATATTGCAGATAATTAACTAAAATATGGAGTGGAAAAATAGACATTCATTATTTTGGATTCAGTTTGAGCTCCATTTACACCTATAATCTACTTTTGTTTTTCTGTTCACTTAAACTAATGTCCTCTTTTATTGAAGTCCTTATTGCCAGGATAAATAAATAAATGGGAAATAGTTATTTCTGCAAATATATTTAAATTTCACTCATATCAGTAGAGATGCACAATAACTCTATTTTTCACATTATTAAGGTGTAAAATATTATCTTAACATTCTGATTAAATCACTCTGAAAACAAACTACAGACAAAACACTATTCATTTTCACATCTGTTTTTGCATCACAGATATCAGTCCCTTGTGCACAGGTAAATATCAAGCATTCATATGTGAATTTTCTCTAGTAAGTTTCTAATGCTATATTAGATTTTCGCGATACATAGAATGCTTCTAGCCATCTCCGCCAATCATCATTTGTTAAATACTCATGATGTTAGCTCATTTGGGTAATAAATAGAGCAAACAATTAAGAAACTAAGTCTGATGAAAAATATACAATATATAACCAAGTCAGCTGTAAGTGATTTTTACATTATTTATAACATCCTTTTCCTCTATTAGCATGAATAAATAAGAATTGAAAATAGGCCACTTCAGAACAAGACATGCCCATAGTTATTAAGTGCATATTTCACAATTTTGTTTTAAGCCAACATATAGCACGGTATAAACCAGCATATATGTACTATGCTTACACACAAAATATATATATACACACATAAATACCTTTAAAATTCATATTTACTATTAAGACTGCAAGAAACAGCAGCAGATTCGATATATAAGAAACTTCTAATATTCGGCAGGGGAAGACAGAAACAGAAAAAACTGACTTACTGGTATTACAAATATACTAATACCTACATATTTAAATATATGGAATTTATATATAAAGAGTGACTGTGTGTGTTTAGTTTTTCTTTTGTGTAAAAGATGGGACAAGGAAGGTTATTTCAAGATTTAGTGTAACTGAAATTCAAATCTGTAAGGACTAGGTGTGGGAGGTCCTCTCCCCGCTTAGTCCCTCCCCATTCCAACGTTAAAACAAAGCTTTTGAAAAATAAGTTTGATGTAATGTCTTAGTCTTCATGGACTCAGACTATTTCCCTGGGCTTACCCTCACTTGATATTTTTACTGCATTTTGTGATACATATTTTATGATGGACCAGGTTTGAAATGCAGAAATACATCCTTAAATTGTGATACCCTACTCTAAGGGTACCAGATTACTGAATAGTCAGAAACGATGAGTTAAAAATATAAAATGGTTTTCGTTTTCCTCTAATTACTGCCTTCAAAAAAGCTTTGTCAAGGTTCCCTATTCTATCCCTTAAGAGCCTTGAGCAGATTTTGAGTATAATAAATCCATTCTAGGCCGGGCGTGGTGGCTCATGCCTCCAATCCCAGCACTTTGTGAGGCCGAGGGGGACGGATCACAAGGTCAGGAGATCGAGACCATCCTGGCTAACACAGTGAAACTCCGTTTCTACTAAAAATACAAAAAATTGGACGGACGTAGTGGCGGAAGCCTGTAGTCCCAGTTACTCGGGGGGCTGAGGCAGCAGAATGGCGTGAACCCGGGAGGCGGAGCTTGCAGTGAGCTGAGATCGCGCCACTGCACTCCAGCCTGGGCGATAGAGCGAGACTCCGTCTCAAGAATAAATAAAGAAACACATAAATAAATAAATAAATAAATAAATAAATAAATAAATCCATTCTAGTTAACTGTCATCGCTGCTTCCCCATCCCCATTAGCATTAGCCATTTCTAGAGTCTAGGTATCTGGAAGACAGAGGCTTGCTCAGCTTTTCAACCATCCTGTCTTCCTCCTCTCTTTCTTCTGGGTAGTAGGATAATCGTCTCTGCTTAAATGGTTCCTGCTTAAATTTCCCCTGCACTGCAACTTCTGTGGCTACGCCTTTAGGCAACTGACATCTTCCAAGTGGTAGAGGCCTAAATCTAAATATTTCCATGGTGGTAATGTCTGATCCTTTAAGGTAATCCTTACTGGGGAAACTCCTAACTGCACAAGTCCCTCACAGTAGAATCTCCTCCAGCTTCATGATCCTCTAAGCTCCCTAAACTCCCTAAACTGCCTCTTGATACTAAGGCCCTCCTCCTGGTGTAGGTCCTCTTGTTCTGATGTCCACTTTCTCCAGCCTGCTCCCTTCTCCTCAATTCTTTGCCACCACCTCCAACCCCTGCTCCCAATCAGCAGTTCACACTTAAGCAGAAATCCAGCTACCAAACGAGGTGGAAGCATCTGCAATCCTTGAGTAATTGTCTTGGAATTCTCCTCCCTTGACCTTCTCTGTGAGGAAGCATGCTCAAACAGGAATTATTAAACCACAGCCATACCTACAAGTTGCTGTCCTTTCAAAAGAATGACCTCTTCAAATCCCATCTTACAAATGAATGTTCGTAAATGAGTGTGGCCTATTCTTATAAAGGAAGAAGGTGGTTGTTCATGAAGTCTGGAGTGATAGTTAAGACAGCAATGCTGATTCAGTTGCTATTAATAAGTACCAATTGTTTTTTACTTTCTTGAAATGAGGAGTACCTGACACCTTTTTTTCTTGTTGGCGACCACAGGAAAAATTTTATTTAATATCCTGTTACATAAACATATGCAAGAAAATGGACTACAAATATGGCTATATTATAAATCAAATTTTAGTAACTGGTTCTTGTAAATAAACTGAAATAAAGGGAAAGAATAAAGAGAAATAACGGGAAGCACAATTTTTAGGTAGGAAAGGGAATGAAAAATGTTTTGGAGAAAGATATTGTTAGTTTCTCTTTACTAAAAACACAGTAACAATTTTGAGTGTGTGTATGCGTAGCACCAATTATAGTCTTAGTCCAAATAATTACGTATATTCATGAATTTGTTCATTTCATTCCTAAATATATCCAATGAGAAACAGGTTCCCAAAGAGAAATCCACAGTATTTCTATGCATTTTAGATAGAAAACACATGAAGTAATCAAACACAAAACTAAAGTGATCTGTAAAATGTAAATGCCCTTTAAATTACCATGCATTAAAATAGTAAAAGTGTATTTAACTACTGTATTACTATCACTTATACCTAGGTGACATGTAACTATTTGTTAAGATTTTCCCACAGGCTGACCCTGATAAAGGAGGCAAATCTCAAAGGGACTAACGGTCACACCACTGCTTATTGAGTGACACTGATATATTGTGACGGGAACCTGACATTGTCAAGATTCGTTTACAATGAAAATGACGGCAAGAGCAGGCATTTACTCCATACCATTGGAGACCACTTAGAAAGATGTCAACTCCATCTTAACAATGAAAACAAAACTTCTAAATAAAAGTAAATACTAGTCACAGGTGCTACAGATGTTCAGCTGTTAGTTCAGAGGTAGGTGAGAGAATAAACAAGTTATTATCTTTCAGTGGATTAAGTTCACTCTATTAACAAAATGATATAAAATGTCAGCAGTAATGCTAGTATTTTGCATGAGTTGTGGAAACAGTCCTTTCATGAAAGTTATTGTAATATAGTCTTTAAATATTCTTTTGGATAACTATCTAATCCCAGTTGATCTACTCTAGGATATAAAAACACTGAAATCTCCTGATGCTTTGGTTTGACTTCATCACGCTAAAATGAGAAAAGAAGAAATCTTCTAGGGGTATAATTAATTAGGGAAACAGTTTAAAATGTTCCTGTTTTAAATGTAGTGGTTTTGCAAAGAAAATGCCACAAGTGCCTCCTAGCTGGTATTGCAAAATAATGTCCGCAGAGTAGGTCAGCACATGTATCATGTTTGATTTGGAGGTTCTGGAGAAAAAAAAAAAAAAAAAAAAAGAACTGGATGGCTTTCATGTAACCAATTCTGCTTGGCTTAATATTCTTACATCAAATTATTTTTTTCTTGAGAGAAAAATAATGTTGTTATAAATTCTAACTGCCCCATTACCTACAAATATATCATTTAGGAAAATATGTCACTTTCCCATAAATAATTAGATATTTTTTCTTTAGTTATCTATCACTCACTAAATCTTACCCTGTGTTACTTGGATGTCAGATATAGTTAATTAGGAATGTGAAACTCTAGACATACAAGGGGACTTTTGTCTTACCTGTGATTTTTTTTTTTTTTTGAAAGCAGAGCTGTTTCAATATGTTTCATTTTACATGCATTGTTTATAACATAATACTGATGCTATTAGTGTTCTTGGAATCGTCAAAACTTTGTTAATTCTAAATTTCTTCACTTTCTTAAGATATTGCTATTGCCCTATATACTCCACAATGGTGCTGAAAGTAACAATAAGTGAAGTTGTACAAAGTACACACAAATTAATCGAAACTAGAACTGCTTATTTTTCAGTTTTGGCTGAATAATGTTTCCTATGGCCAATGATTGTTGAACTAAAGAAAATGGGAAACAAACCATAAAATCAAATCTGATATCCAAGTGACTAACGTAAGATGAAACGATACTTAACGAACAGGCAGACATTACTAAAAACAATGGCTTTTTTTATCCTGAGAAACTTTGGATAATTATGAAACACAAAAATAGCGTTAGGAAACTTAAAATAGACAATGGTTTCAATTTTAAATAGCTTTCATTTTGGAACTCATAAAATTTATTAAAATAATTTCAATGTATAAGTAACAATTTTTCATGTATTTTTCCTTATGTCGTAGTTAATTTCAGAAAGTTTTGATGCAACTCAAACTAAAAGAAATAGGGTCAGAATTATAAAGATAAAAGGTAAAATATTATATGTGCAGGAGAGAGAGATAATTATATCAGAAGACACTGTTTTTTTGATGCTGTTGTTGTCTTTGGACTCATTAGCCCCATGCTCTAAGTGTTAACCAAGGAAAATAGATCCACATCCCAAAATAAAACAAACAAACGCAGACTCAGACTGGGTAAATAGTTATATAGATTTTTGTATAAGAAAAAATTAGTAGCCAGATTGATTTGTATTGACTACATATTTGGGTGTCTTGTAAATACAGACTATAAGCTGATTTTAAGCAAGAGCCAAATGTTTCTAGTCAGTGGAAATGAGACTGAAAAAAATTGGTTAATTTCTACAACTTAAGTATAATTTGATTACAGATAAAGGACAATGTAGAAATGACCACACAAGGTATGTACACACTTTGCTATCTAAAACTTATTCATACAGTTCTTCAAAATAAAGCAGTTTGGTATAAAGTATCTATGTTAATTTTGTTTTACATCTTTTAGCCTTTCTTATTGCCAATGTTAATGAATTTCTACTTTTTCTAACTTTACTTCATCAAATTATTCTTCTATTAGGCAAACCAATGAAATAGAAATTCTTTTTCTAAGGATATTGTAATTTCCCTATAGATTTATAATCACATTCAATAAAATGGTGAGTTATATTTTATATATTGTTAGTGGAGTAATCAATGTCAAGGTATATATTATTAATATTTTTATGCTCATATACAAATGTTGCCCATGGCAAGTTAAAATAAGTTTTAATTTTCATGATTTTATACAATACCATCAGTTTTCAATTATTTGTGTTGAAATTTAAAGCTTTTCTTCCCACTTGAGGAAAATTGCTATTGAATTTTCCAAAAAGTATAAAACCTTCATAAGTGAGATGGTATGCTTTGACAATTGTTTTGATATTTCTCATATGTATGGATTTAAGTATTAATTTGTCTCCTTCGTAAACCTGGTTAGCCTCAAAGAAGGACATCACCAGTGAGTTTTATAAGCCAGGAACCCAGGAATCCATTTTATCTTCTCATCTCTTCCTGTGCACCATCAGCGCCCAACTCCTTTTTCATGTCCTACTGATTTCATCTCTATTATTTATCTCTATTTTGTCTGTTTTTACCTCAAGTACTGTAATCAAACTTAGGACCACCACTTTTAATTACAAATCTTACATTGTCACTCCCCTGCTTAGAGGTCTTCATTTTCTTCCAATTGTTTTTAAGAAAAATATTTTAAAATTTTGTCTTAATGTAAGTTCCACGTGGTCAAGCCTGTGTCTTTTTTTTTTCTTCTCATCACTGTATCTGTAGAAATAAATAAGGTAAGACTAACTCTCAATCAGTTCTTTAGCTGAGAGCTTCAGATCCAGACCAATTCTCACATTTATATCTGGTAAACATCATTGTGGCAATAAAAGTATTCAGATAGAGCCGTTGTTATGGAGCAGCTTATGATATGCAGGAGAGGCACATGCACATATAATAACATGTATTTGCCTAATTATTACTTTTTTTTTTTTTTTTTTTAAATACAGAATCTCACTCTGTCGCTCAAGCTGGAGAGCAGTGGTGTAATCTTGGCCACTCCGCCTACCGAGTTCAAGTGATTGTTCTGCCCCAGCCTCCGGAGTAGCTGAGGCTACAGCACACGCCACCATGTCCAGCTAATTTTTGTATTTTAGTAGAGACGAGGTTTCACAATGCCAGGCTGATCTCAAAGTCCTGACTTCGTGATCTGCCCTCCTTGCCCTCCCAAAGTGCTGGGATTACGGGCATGAGCCACTGCGCCCGGCCCTATTATTCTTAACTGTAATTAAAGATAGAGAAGATAAAGAATTGGTAATATGTTTAACATTTTGGAAATAAGCTTGATGGAACTTAGTAACCACTTAGATACGAATGGAGATGACGTGAGTAAATATGAAAGATGAATTCAGCATCTAGATTAACAATTGTTGTACAGTGGCACAATTAAGGAGGTGATGATGATGATAGTATCTAGTATATATCATGTACTTAGGAAGTGTTGGCATTTTGTTAACTTTTATGTGCATTATCCTAATTCTGAATTCACAATCCAAGCTTTTTATCACCCTTATAAAGAAGATCAGATTTTACAATGAATCAAATTCAGTTCAATATTGTACTGGTTGAATATGAGATGTTTCGGTAATAGTCATGCAGAGATTGACAACAGGTAATTATAAATATGGGACTGAAATTTGGAAGAAAAGGAGATGCCTAATGAGGAAGATTTGGAAGTCATTAATTTCTACATAGTAGATTAAGCCATGATGCTTTAAGTGGGTATGGAAAGAATAAAGGTATTGCTACCAAAAATGTATTTCTACTACAAACCATAGAATAAGTCTCAAATAAACCACATTGCATAGTGTTTTAATCCTGAAGAGCTGAGCAAGAATAAACAAATACTGGTATGTGACTCCTATAGTTTAATACAAATTACACAGATTATAACAAATTCTTAGCATAAATGGTTGTATTAATGCATTTTTATAATATTCAAGTCTCTCCACTTACTTCTAAGCTAAAATATTCTTTTAAATAAGATAATCAACATGAATACATGAATGCCTGACATATCTTAGGCTCTCAATTAATAATGAATGAATGCACATTATGATTGAATTTAAAGATTTAACAATCCTAACTACTATTTAAGGTAGACAGCCTAAAGAAAGATAAAACCAAAAAGACACAACTAAGAATAATTTCAAAATGTGCCATTAGTCCAACTTGTAATATGATAATCAGGATATCCAGTAATTACAAAGTTCATCTTAAAAACATTATGGAGGTGGCTGCCTTTAAATTGAGGTACTGCATATAACAGAAAAGAATTCAACACATTTGAAGGACCACTGAAATAATATTATATTATAGTGTAGATTACATGCAGATGGCAGACTTGTTGAAAGCTACTGTTTATATGAAACCAAATCATTCTGACCATAGCTTCTATTATACATAGTGAAGACATTCTATTCAAAGCACTTTTCATCAGTTTTTCATGGGCATTCAGTGGAGGAGGTTTTCAAGGTCAAAAGGACCAATAAAATTTTGGCTGCTGGCAATGGGAAGAATAATTCAGATCAGCAGCAATATGGATAATTTTATTTTTACCTTTATACTCCAATTTGGGGAAAATATAAGCACTCATTTTTATCCCAAGAATAAATGGTTATAAAACTCTTCTGTAGATTGCCGTGACAATGAGAGTTAGAACAAGAAAGAGGGTTTAAAACTATGTTTCTAAATAGGGATTTATTTTCTCAAAATATCAATCTTCATAGGTAAATATAAAGTAAAATTTAAACATTTTTATTCTTTTTATTTTAAAAGTTATCTAACTTAATTATTGTAACCATAATGTGACCAATGAAGAATATAAGGGGTATGAACCTATGTAAAGTTACACAATGTCAGACTCAAGTGCTAAACACCGGTTTCAATTTAGAAAGATAACAACTCAGGATGGCATTTAGCTAAATCAGTCACATTCATTTTTGTTTCTTTTTCCCAATAATTTTTCCCAATATCAATATTAAGAAGGTACATCCCTTGTAAAAAACAAATAATGAATAATGAAATATGGTGTATTTTCTAAAACGGTCAAAGAAATAGGATTTTTTAAAATTCCCAACTTACAAAAATAACGTGTATTCAAATTATCATTATCTAGAAATAATAGTAATAAAGCTACTGAATTTTGAATGCTTTCAGTGTTAGAGAAATCCACCTATTAAAAATAATTATCTCCATGGTCAGGCACAGTGGTTCACATCTGCAATCCAAGCACTTTGGGAGGCTGAGGTGGACAGATCACCTGAACTCAGGAGTTCAAGCCCAGCCCGGGCAACATGGGGAAACCCTATCTCTACGAAAAATACAAAAATCAGCCAGACATGGTGGCGCACATCCGTAGTCCCACCTACTCAGGAGGCTGACGCAGGAGGGTTGCTTGAGCCTGGGAGGCAGAGGTTGCAGGGCTGCAGTGAGCCATGACCATCCCACTGCATTCCAGCCTGGGTGACTGAGCAAGACCCTGTCTCAAATAATTATAAGAATCATCATCATCTTGGGGGTCCGTACTTAACAATAAATCGTTACCTGATTCTAAAAGATATTCTCCATTGTAAAATACTTACTATAATCTGTTATTTACCTTGTAATCCCAAACTGTCTTAAATAATTTTAATATTTCCTCCAGTGTTAAAGTATTGCACCTTTCCTACTTTTTGCCTGTTCTACCACACACATTCTCTCCCATCAATACATCAGAGAATATTAAGATTATCATATACTGATGCTCTCATTTAGATAAGCCTGGCCTAAGACGAGGTCGCCTGGGTAAGTGCACCTTGTTAAACTTGCAACAAATGTTGCTCTTAATTAAAATAATTTATATGGAACAACTACTTAAGACTTCAGCTACTAGATTAAAACAAAATTTTTCAAAACAAGTTAAATACCTAGGAACTTTCTTTGGTTAAAATGATCTGTGTAAAAACTGTTTTCTTCTTTGATTTTGAAATTTCGCTCTGCGAGCTTCCTACGAAGAGTTGCTTTTCAGAAAGAAATATCTGGACTTTATGCTTTAGTGTAAGTATCCTTAAATCATTTCACAAGAAACATAATTGTGTTATGGACATACCAATAAACAATAATGCAAAGATGGCTTATCTTTTAATACTTGTGTGTGCAAATTACTATGATGGGTGTTTTAAATATATTTATCTATTTCAAATCTAACTCACAAAAGTATTAAGACTTTAAGAATAGAACATGGCTTAACTTTTGAACTGTGTCAAATCTCTACTGAACTGTAAAAACATTTTTTGAAAATCGTTTAATTATGTGCATTTATTCTAGTTAATATTAATATAATTTTAAATTTTAGATGATAAATAAGAAGGCTTTGAAAAACAATTTGTGTTCTTATTTATTTCAAAATTAAGTTACCACTGCATATTGGAAATCTAAGGGAGGCAAACCAACAGAAACGATCAGACTAAGATTATTATGCAGTCATATGAACTAGCAAACAAAGAAATAGAGCAGAAAACACAATTTTAAAAAATATATCCAGAATGTTATAGTGTACAGGCCAAGGAGCAATAAATTGCATGTAAACTTTGTAATACAACCTACAATTTATTTTTCTGTGTATATTTGAATCATAGAATATTAGAGAACAAAATAGACATTGAAATCATTTGTTCATTCATTTTTTTTTTAGCATATATTGAACATCTGCTTTGTGCCAGGTACTGTGGTAAGCACTGGGGAGATAGCAATGGACAAAGCAGATAAAACTTTATATCCTCATGGAGCTTATATTCAAACTACAAGGAGGTTGAAAAAATAATAAGCAAATAAATAAAGTAATATGATACACCAACTATGGAAGGATGAAAAAGAATTTTCTCATGTGCATGTGTCTGTCTGAGCACATGTAAGCATGTGTGTTGGAAAAAAATATATTTTAAAATGATGCAATAAGGTGAGACTTTGCTGAGGATGGCACCATAAAGTCTAATACCCTCATTTTACAGCAAAGGAAGCTGAGGTTCAGAGTTATTAAATTAAGTCCTTAAGGTCGCACAGCCTTTTGGAAAAAGAGCTGAATTTAGAAGATGTTTGCATGACTTCTGGCCCCATGCCTTCTCCATGGCATAACAGAGCACACCCAGTTCAGAGAATTGCCTGGGCCACGCAGTGAGGCGAAGACATACATAAATGGTGCGTCTGGATGACAACTGGGTAGCTCAATTGACTCGAGGAGAGAACACATATTACGAAAGCCTGAGAAGTCAGAAGGAATTAGGTAGGCTAGAACCAGATTATGAAAGTTCTCAGATGTCAGGATGATGAGTTTGGTCATCATCTTAGGCAGAGGAGAGATATGATTAAAGTGATGTATCAGATAGTCAGAAGGAGGAGAAGGAACTCATCATCAGGAATAATCATCCTGAGTTCTGTCATCCACCACATTGACATTGATATGACCAGGGCAGGATTCCTGAATCTCATATTGCATGCCACTGGAAAATTGATAAAATAGAAAAAAAACCTCTTGTGTTCTTTATCATTAGAGTTTTCAAAGAAGATGACTGAAGAACAAATTGGTTTTCAGAGCCAGTCATGACAAAACAATTATGTTGGGTGAGGACAAGTGGTTACTGCATACTCTACTCCATATCTAAACCTACTGGCTGTAGTTCCTTTTATACAGAAGTTAATATTTTTTTTTAATTAAGAAAAAACTATCTGTATCATGTTTGGAAGGCTTCACATACAGAGATATAATTTATCTTTTCTTGACAGAGGGTACCAGCTTACCAATTACTGAGTCAACAACGTGGAGATCTTATTAGAAAAGCAAGAGGATACTTGGTAGATTCAGGGTTAACAGACAGCTTTTAGACCCTCCCTGAGTGACATAGTTGGAGATGCTAAAAAGAGAATACTACTCCCAAATTCAAGATTAAATAGTAAGGTTTATGAAATGTAACAAGGTTGCTTCAATCTTTTTAAAGAAAAATTAAATCTGGAGAATATGCTTTAATACTGCAATTTCTATTTGGTGCAAAGTGTATATTACATGGCACTTCAAATAACTGTTATCAAACAGAATATTTTACACGTCAGCAAACAGGAAAACGGTGTGTAATACCCTGACATTGAAAAATATGCACCAGTAAAATAAACATCCTAGACTTACTATTCATTTTTCTCACTATTTATTACTATTCTTCACTATTCACAATTCTTATATTCACCAGCATTCTTTAATACTGACCTCTCAAAAATGATAATATATAATATATCATGTAGGCAATAATTTCCAAAAGATATCACAAAAATTTATATCTGATACTATAGGGAATTGCACACCTAAAAATGTATACATGCAGAAAGTACTTATTATCTTCAGCCTGAAAAAATCAAATAGCATGATGAGCCTTCATTCTGCCCGGGAGGAGTTTTCTCTTCCTCATCAAAGCCATCAAATAATCATGTTATTTTAGGTTTCTCACATGTAAAATAATACCCAATGTGATTATTTTCATTTGTGTGAGTTGTCCCTTCACATTATATCACTTACTTTAATGATTTTTGTTTTCATAGCCCAAAGTTTTTTGGTTAAATTTCTATTTTTATCTGCAAAACTTAAAACCTGATACAATTTAACATGTTAAAATAGTTTCAAGCAGCTTACTGTGCGTAGTAGACTGCTTTCAAAAATTCAAAAAAGCCCCAAGAGCAAATGTCATTTCTTTCATAGTTACAAAATGCAAACTCCAAGTGTTTTATCCTAATGAATAAATGAGTTTGTCCTTTATGTATAAAATATAGTTTGTGTTTGTTGCACAAGTTTTTAATAATAGATGAATTTTAGGTTTGCTCCAACATATTCAATAAAGTGTGATTAATTTGGTTTTTCAAAAATGCAAACTAGACATTACTATATTACTTTGCAAAATGCACAGCTTGCAACATTATTGTCTCGGTGGGATCTTAAATTGAATTGTAAAATGTGTCTTATTTCCAGTTTGATTTATGTAACAGATAGCAGTGGATAATGCCCCTTTTGAAGTTTCACTGCTTTGTGTGAACAAACAATGGAAAACTAAAATTCATGATATAGTTTGTTAAAACCTCAAACAAACTTATGCGTTATATAATATTTGACTAAAATAAAAACATGATGGACTTGGAATACTACATCTTCAGTGAAACAACTTTTTGAAGTTTTTTATTATGATGGATTATACAACACATTTTGACATTTTCTGTGATTTTTTTATGATATTTCAAGTAATTACCAAATCATGTTTTTCTCTAAAAAAGCTTTCCTGTGCCCTGAGAATTAATCTATGATACCATTTAACTTGGCTTTTTGAAGTAAATATCACCAGATAAAAGCCAGCTGGATCTGAATAATAGGATACTTGAATGAATGTATTAGTGTTTGAAAAAGAGAGTACAAATCTTCTAAAAAGATTAATTTCCATAAAAAAGATAGCTCCCAGATCTACAAAAGAATAAATTCAAAAACATAATAAACTCTCAGAAAGAAAGGTAGATTAAAGTAAAAGCTGCAGCACCTTGTTACTGCAGCTGTTGTGTAGCAATGATTCTGTATCAATTACATTTGGTTGGTCCTGCAGGGCTCTTCAAAGCTTTGAGTGAAAAGCCTGAATGTGGAATACATGTGACACCATAAGTAATAACTTTAGCGATTAATTTTGATGCAACACCATATTTATTCTGATCTTATTCTCAATATTTACAGTTTGAGAGAAGCTACAAAGGTTTAGATGGGAACGAATGAATCTACTAACAACGCTTTTTTTCCTCCTTCATTTATTAAAGATGTGGATATGAATTTTTCTTTGTCATGAAAATACTGCAGCTTTATCACAAGACATAGTTGCTGACATCATCATGTAAAAAGACTTCAGTTGGCCAATGGACTTTATTTTCAATATCCTGTTTCAAAATATGTCCTCTAAAAAGGCCAGGAATTCTGTTCACACAACTTCTCTACTTAAGTTTGTACAATTACTAATAAAAACAAAGTTTTATCACACATAAACTCCACTGGGAGGAAAAAAGTACCCTTTCATTTAAAATAATTCTTCTGCTATTATTATCTTGAATACAAAACCAAAAGCAAATATGGAAATAACTTGATTTTTTAACTTTGATTAAATCCTTAAAAATGCAAATCTACCTAAAGCATTCACATAAGAATATCATATTAGACAATTTCAAATGCAATATAAAGTACAGTAAAAAAAGAAACAGACAAATGATAGTCAATTGTAATTCTGAAGTCATTTATTCAGAAACAATTTTTTGTAAAAAACAAAATACAAAACAGTGACAAAAAGTGAAATTACTGACCAATTCTAACAATAAAAAAACTAATCAGTTAAATGAGATTAGTAAATCACTTTGTCAATCACATTTTGACAATAATTTTACTGTGTGAAGATAAATAAATGGCCATTTTGCTTTATTGTCCTCCCTTTCTTTAATTTTTTCTACAGTTATCTGCCAAAAGCAATCCATAAATGAAATGTAACCTAGTAACTGCAAATGTGTTTATTTAAATGGGGCAAGTTGTTTAAATATAGTGAGATGTTTAAATATTAAGTCAATGTCCATCATAATAAAGATATAAATGACATATTACCATTATTAGTAAAATATCACTCCCTATCAATGCAATAGAGTTTATTAAAAAAAATAAAATAAAAAGGAAGGCTGCCTTCTCTGCACTCATATGAACCACTAAATGGTTATGACAATTTTTAATAGTAACTCAAGAATTTCTTGATCATACTTCTTCAAGAAAGCTGCTTTTAGTTAAAACATAAAAATGGTACTTACAAGGTTTCTGCAAACATAACTGCCATTCCATTAAGGAAATGGTGCAGCAAACAGTAAATAGTGGCCTCAAGGGAAATGTAAGTATTGATTTTATTACACTGTTGGTTGGTTTGTATTTGAAATTGTCAACTCTAATTTTGAACTATGCTTTAAGTATCCCTAAAACTGCTTAAGAAAAGGAGAAATATTAATTGAGAAATAGTGATAATTATTATTTTTGTAGTTTTAAATACCACCGAGATTATTTCTTTTCAGCTTTTGGTAGCCCATATTTTAAAAATATGAAATTTCATTTTGATAAACATAGTAAACAAATGACGATCTCATTTTCATTAAGTCAAATTATATACTCATTTTGTATGCTGTAAGTCAGTATTTTACTCTAGGAGTGAAGCTAATCAGTATTAAAAATGTGAACATGGTTACACAATTCCGTGACTCAGTTTGGGAATATAGCTTTCAATTCATTGATATTGACATTTTGGTTCACCTAAAAAGACCTGATATTAGTATAATACTAATTATAAATCTAGAAATTCCATCATACTGAAATAAACTTCAACCCCTAGCCTCATTAAGCATAAATCATCAAATACTGAAAAAAGAACAAAATTTGCTAACTTAATATAATTGATGTTTTATATTATCATCATTATCACTGATTTTCCTTTTTTACGTTTCAGTAAATGACAGCACATTTATGCTAAAAGTATAATTAATAACACAGATCATTTTCTTAAACCATGCCAGAGAGCAATTCTATTTAATATGGACATTTTCAACTATACCTACGGGGCTGTAAATATAGTCAGTGTTAAACTTCTACAATTAACTAAAAGAAGTGTTTATGCTATACATAAATCTTAGAAATGTCCTCTGTGGAAATCTAAAGAGGTGAAAATTAATACAAAGAAAATATTATGGCTGTTCTTCAGTTTAAAAAATGTAAAGTATTCTTGGGTTCACAAGCCATACAGTGCACTATAAACATCTCATATCAATAAGAAAACGAAAATCTGTTATATATACTCACAAAAAATCATTAATATAATTAAGCCAAGTCCCTATATCATGAATCTAAGAAGAGGATCAAAGGAAAACCATTCTCATGGTTTACCACAAAAGTCATACTTATATTGTGTTTTAATTTATTTGGAGAGTACACATATCTTAATAAAGTAAAGCCTTGCTTTGACAAGGTAGATGAGAATTCTTTGTATATAATATATATTCAATATGTGTTTACTGAACCAAATTTCTCAATTCCAAAGAATTAAAATTTGATGGATAAATATACAATCTGGCCTCACTGGTTGTACTGTAGGCTTGAATCTCAGATCTGCCATTTGTTATATAGTTTGAATGAAAGTTGTGAAGAGTACATTTTCACATTCATTTGGAATTAGCTATAGACTAGAAAGCCTTACACAGAAACGACCCTTACTAAATGTTTGTTGGATGAATGAAATGCATAAAAAAAGTTTAGTAAAGATTCCTGCTGGGACTGACATTCTAATTACAAGAATGGAGGAAAATAGGATATTATCTAACAATAATTTAAAAATCAACAGAGATTTTGAAAATAACTTTTCATTCATCTTCATTGTCAGCCTTCCTGAGAGCATCGTACTGCTTATAAAGTCATCTACAATTGCCCAGTTTTTCTCCTCTCTCTCTCTCTCTCTCTCTCTCTCTCTCTTTGAGATGGAGTCTGGCTCTGTCAACCAGGCGGGAGTGCAGTGGCGCAATCTCAGGCCACTGCAGCCTCTGCCTCCCGGGTTCAAGTGATTCTCCCTCCTCAGCCTTCCAAGTAGCTGGGATTACAGCCATGCGCCACCATTCCCAGCCAATTTTTGTATTTTTAGTAGAAATGATGTTTTGCCATGTTGGCCAGGCAGGTCTCAAACTCCTGATCACAAGTGATCCACCTGCCTTGGCCTCCCAACCTGCTGGGATTACAGGCATGAGCCACTGCGCCTGGCCTCAGTTTCCCACTTTTTCATTTGAAACTATTTTATTCTCCTTCACACTATTTCCACTGACTATAAGCGATTTTAAAGAAAACTCTAGAATAAAACTTACTGTAAATACATGAGGATTCTTAATATAGATTTTAAAAAATTGTGAGCTTCTTTATAATCCATAGATCTATAGCTCAGCAATTTTCAAACAACTTGGTTTCAGGACTTCTTTACATACATGGATTATAAATAGTTACCAAATTAGCAAGGAAAATGTTTTTTAAAAATCTTAAATACATATGCATGTATTTCAAAAAAACATTAATAAGAAGCAAAACATTTCGTTTTACACTTTTGCAAAACTCTTTACTACATGGCTTGAAAGAAGTCACCCAGATTTTGACATCCACTTCTGCATTCACCCCATTGTGATGAAATGAGTCATGTAGCCTCTGAAAATCAACTGTATACTCATGAGGGAACGACAGTTTAAGAGAAGGAAATAATATCTTGGCGTCATTTTGAAATGAGATGTGACTTCTTGGGCTCCCTGGAATTATTTTGGGAACCCTCCCTTCCATGGGACCTGGACCACACTTTAAGAAATACCGCAGTATCTGATGACATTTTAAGGTATTTGGAACATTCAGGTTATATTAATTTACTAAATCAAATACTGCCCTAGTATGACTTCAGAAAATAAGAACAAGATTATAAAAGTTACTCTAACGTTTCTTACACAAAGCCATTGTAATACTGCCAGGCCAAACAACAGAATCCAAAAAAAGCTACTTCCAAAAAAAAAAAGGAACTTTTTCTCTAGACTTAATTTTACCTCACAGGGAATAACTACTTATTATTCATTGTGAGGTAGCAGACAAAGTATGGCTATCTATATTACCTTTGCAGTCTTAAAAATTCTATGTATATAGCAACAATCAAAGAGAAGTGGCACATTATCAAATAGATTAGATGGTAAGTGTAAACAAAGCACCTGCTATATAAATGGCATGAGGAGGAGAAAGAAGTATTTTGAAAATTTTAAAAAGGAGAATTAGGGGCTGAGTGCCATGGCTTATGCCTGTAATCTCAATATTTTTGGAGGCCAAGGTGGGAGAATCACGTAAGCCCAGGAGTTCAAGACCAGTCTGGGTAATGCAGAGAGATCTAATCTCTACAAAAATAATTAAAACTACTAGCTGGGCATGGCGACATCCACCTGTCGTCCCAGCTACTTGAGGGGTTGTGGTGAGAGGATCATTTGAGTCCAGGAGGTCGAGGTTGCGTTGAGCCATAACCGTGCCACAGCTCTCTAGTCTGGGAGACACAGCAAGACTCTATCTCAAAAAAAAAAAAAAAAAAAAGGAGAATTTACCATGCCAATTTGGAATTTATAATAACTCTAGAAAGGAAATTATGGCCATTTTTCACAAATATTATGATTTGAGAGGAGCAGATTTCAATAACGAAAAATAGCTAACACAGTATGAGTATTACAAGTAAAGGGGAATACAATTTGAAACTGTTATTAAAACTGATAAATTCTGGAAATCCAGGTAGAATATGACAATCTCAATTTTCACAAAAGAAAAAGCAATATTCCTGCAATAGGTTCCTTAAATTTCTTAAAGGTAAAGATTTCATCTTCAGTCTTTGAATTGCCTAGACTTAACCCAGTATAGTCCAGAATAAGCATTCAGTAAACTGGCATTCCAAATAAGGGCAATATATCATAATTAACATTTATATAATGCTTTCAATTTTAGGAAAATATGAGAATGTGAAAGCACATGTAATTGTTAGGTAGCCGCCTTAGAGTTTGGATTTTGACACAAGGACAAAAATAGTGCATAAGAGCACCTCACCACAGAAAAATAGGAAGAATTAGAGAGTTTTAAATAGAATGCTAGATTGACTAAAGACAGGAATTGAGCTGGGACAATATAAAAGGCACTGGGGATTTATTTTTAATTTTATTATTTTTAAGTTAGCAGTTAACAAGGAAGAGAGGAACATCCTTTTATTGAAGATGGTATAAATTTTCAAACCAATGTTTTGTGACTGCTTGTCTTATAATCTGGAGATATTAATACACTCTGAAAATGATGTTGCAATTGTCTAGATTCTAGAAAGTTAATCAGATCTTTTATGTTCTAACATTTTATGATCATCTGAAAGCTTTTACAGACAATGGATCTAAATTATCTATTATATTAATGATTGAAAGAATAGATGCCAACCCATTTCCAGATGACTTAGCTAATATGTTTTAATTGGTAAATGAAAGCCACACATTCTGGGTAATCAATAATATTCCCAGTGGCATTTTTATTTCTATCAAAATTTCATTTCTAGTTTCCCAGATGTATTCAAAGCAAGCATGAAAATTTAATTTTTAGACTGCAAAATGTCAAATGAATGTTATCCATTTTAAAATTCAAGAAAATGCTGTTGAGTGGGAATATGTAGAAGAAAAAGAAAATAGCAAGATTATGTATGCTTTGAGCTAAAAGTATTCATAATCCTTAACTTAAGGGATTTTAAAGGTCAATAACAATGGAACATTCCCGTTTTTCATCATCATTTCCCATGAGGAAGTAAGTAAAATATCTTGAGTGACTATTAATAACTGTGAAGAAGAATGAAGAAGTGAAGTTTTGGTTCATATTGAATTTAACTAATAAGTATATTTTCTGAAAATTTAAAATTCTAAATGTTCCTAAGGAAATAAAATCTTAAATATTTCAATCAATTCGTTGATTATGATAAGTATAGGTTAACAATATAATTTCCCATTAAAAACCTATACTGACCATTTAAAAAACTGATTAAAAGATATTAACATAATATAGAAAAACATAAAATGCATATTTTCATAACTTGGTGTTTTAAATACAATCTAATTAGTAAAGACATAAACATTGAACTTATTTTCAAATGCTGTGTATTAAAATAATCTACTTGAATACGGACATCTCTAATATAAAAAAATTTTTAGAAAGTCTTGGGATTCTACCTGTAAATATATTACTAAGTTATTTTTAAAAGAAAATTGTGTAAAATATGTACTTTAGGTAACAAGTCTAGGAATATATCATTAATTCTTAATGTTTAAAGAAAGTTATTTAATTTACAAAATAATCACTCTCAAAATGCATTTATTTATAATTGCATGCTCAGAGATTTAGAGGGATATAACATAACTACCTACTAAGGAAACACCATTTTACTTTTATAGATATTTTATTGCATCAATGGAAATTTCTCTCTATCCTTCTATGACTAAACTCATAAGCTATAACATAAAAATTACTGTCAACAATGTAGACCAGCCATAAAATTCAATTAAAAATCCCTACATTTTAAGCAGTTATAGTAGCATAATGTGTAAACATCAGCTGAAGTGATGTGTAGCTCCTAGAGCATGTCACATTCAGAAAATAAATGTTTTAACTGTTTCATCATCACTTTTTCAGTGCAAAGATTTTTGAGGACTTTTTTTCTCCTTAGGTCTTTCCGGAAACATTAATGCTTTTGTTAAATATCAATCAACCTGCCCCTAGTTCTCTTGGTTAAATCTATTTTGCAGTATTATTTTTTCATATGTTTTTGCACCTCAAAACATATGTCTCTTAATTCATTCTTTCAACAAAAATTAGTTGTAGGCACTGTTCTAGTTACTAGGATTAGCAATGAGCAAAGTGGACAACAAAGTCCCAGGCCTCACAAGGTTGACATTCTAGTAATTATATACCAGTTAAAATACATGGCATATCAGATTGTGTTAAGGGCTATGGAGAAAAATAAAACAGAGAAGGAAGATAGGGAGTATCTACATATTGAGGAGACAGGTTGCAATCTGAAATAGGGTTATGTATAAACATTCTTAATAAGAAGGTAGCATTTGAAGGAGGTGAGAGAACAAGATATATGAATCTCTGGGTGAAGAGGATCCCAAGAAGATGTTTGGGCAATGCATAGACTCTGAGGCAGATGCATTTCTGGAATATTAGAGAAATATTAAGGAGGCCTGTTTGGCTGGAGGTGAGTTTAGGTGAGAGATAAAGGAAAGGGAAACAGGGTAAAGAAGAATCCAGGAGCCCAATCATGGAAGGGATTGTAGGTTATTGGAAGGACTTGTATTATTTCACTGATTATAGGCAGAGAAACTACCTGATCTGACATTTGTATTAACTGGACTACTCTGGTTACCGTCAAGGAGAAGAGAGGAAGCTTGGAATTGAGTTAGGAGACTTTCACAATAATTCCAGCAGGTGATAATGGAGAAGGAAAGGAAGTGGGTGGATCTGTGGATATGTTGCACGTATAATGTATAACAGAGGGAAGAATCAGAGATGGTTCCAAGGTTTTAGGCATTAACAGTGTCTTAGTTTGTTCAGGCTGCTATTAAAAAATTCCCAAAGACTTGTTTGCTTAAACAAGTATAGATTTCTCACAGTTCTGGAGGCTGGAAGTCTGACATTATGGTGTCAGTATGTCAGGTTCTAGGAGGAAATTCTTCTGAGTTGCAGACTGCAAACATCTCCTTGTATCCTCTCTGCGCACTCCTTAGGACAGCACACATCCCATTCGTTAGGGCTCCACCCTCATACTTCATACTTCCCAAAGTTCCTACCTCTAAATACTATCACATTGAGATTAAGGTTTCAACATATGAATCCTGCAGGGACACAAACCTTCAGTCTGTACGTAGAAAAATGGAGTCACCAATAACTGATATGAGAAAAATGAAGAATTAACAGATTTGGAGTAAGAGGTCCAATAACTTATTTTTTTAGAGATTTTAAAGAGGAGTCCCATACTAAACTCCTACTTGAATCACCATTTTGAAAGGTAGAGTCCACAGGTAGGAACACTAACATTCACATGTATGTATATTTTTATTTCTGGAAGAATAAAATGGATAAGTAGATGGTCTCAAATTATGAACTTATTTCATACTTCATTTTTTAGGTTTTCACTGGAAATAGTATATCTTGAAGGTATAAAATAGCTTGCTTAGTATTCTTTTTTTTTTCAGGATTCTTATTCATTAACTATTTATTCATTTAACTCATTTACTGAGCAGCCACGGCTTGCCGTGTGAGTCACTACTCCAAATACTGGGAAATACAGAGACAGCAAGATTCTGCCCTCAAAGTACTAATAGCCTACTGGAGAGGAAAAGATATCATGGCATTTATACACTTTGGGGATTTTGGAAGCCAAGTAGAAATGTCTGGTTTATACGCACTGTGTTCATATATATGGTTTAATGCACTGTACTTGTAATAACTGTGCTAGAAATGTAAGTGACTTATAGAAAGCATATAAGCAAAGAGATGGATAATGTAAGGAAGACTATTACTGTTTTACGAAAATTTGAGACAATGTCATCACAAAGCCTAACCCTCAAATAGTTAAATTATCTCACCATGTTGTATTAGGGCTACATCTTCATTTGCTACTGTATAGGTATGAATACAGCACTATAGGTCAAGTGTGTACTCATGCAAGTGCGGAAGGTCTCCACAGAAAACGGAACACTGCAAATGTAGGTTAATGAGAGGAAAATTACATTTTTGGCAGACAAACAGCAATTTGAATTTATAGAAGCATAAATCATACATTCAAAATTTGTGGGCAAATAGGTATGTAGCTAGGACTTTCAAGGAGAGGTTGAAGACTGGGAGGGGGCATAAAAAGAGGGTGTAACAAATAGCCTAAGATGATTCAGGTGGTCAATATATACTGCATGTAAATTTAATATTAATTTCCATTGCAAAAGATTTAATTAAATGTAAGTTTAAATCAAGCTGAAAGAAAACTGGTATTTGAAGTGATAAATGTCACTCAAGCCAGTCACTTCAAATTTATTCAATGGTTTAATTCTCAGAATTGGTATAATAAGCTATGATTTTTGTGATGTAGCATGAATTGAGGGTTTCTCTGAGCTAGAACCTCATGACATTTATTTGAGGTCAAATTGTCTATTATAAAATAACACTAGGTCACTATAAGAGTAGATTTTAAGTGTTCTTACCACAAGAAAGTGTTAAACATGTCAATTAATGCATATGTAAACTGGCTTAACTTGGCCATTGCACAATGTACACAGTAAGTATATACAGTTTTTGTTAATTTAAAAAGAATAGAAATAAAAAACAAAACAGCTGTACATATGGTTTTGCACAGTAGTGTTATACAGTACCTACCATTTGACCCAAGGGTTTAAATGCACACAATTTATTTCCTAGTAAAAACAAGCATTGTTGGAAAAGTCCTCTACCAAAATCCCTTCTCTACCTCCCTCAGTGTGATTTCGCTGTGGGGCTCTCATTGGTGCACCCTGGGGTTGTCTCCAGACTCTGGCATCCAATCAGAATTCAAATCCGTGACCTTGGGGAATTGATTTGGTCTCTCAGTGCCTCAGTTCCCTACTAGGTCAAAAGATTATCATCATTGTCCCTGCCTTCCTGTTACATTGTGTTGAGTAGCTTCACACAAGTAAAACACAGCATCTTGTCCCTAGTAAGTGCTCAAAAAATTGGAGGCTCTATTATTAACAAGAGGATAATTGTTTTGTTGAAAGAAAGGCAGGATGGGCATGGTGGTGCATGCCTGTAGTCCTAGCACTTTGGAAGGCTGAGGTGGCCATATCGCTTGAACCCAGGAGTTCCAGACTAGCTTGGGCAACATGTTGGGACCACATTTCTACCAAAAAGAAAAAATATATATATGGGAGGCTGAGGTGGGAGGATTGCATAAGCCTGGGAGGCAGAGGTTACAGTGAGCCCAGAAGGCTCTTCTCCACTCCAGTCTGGGCAACAAAGCAAGATCCTGTCAAAAAAAAAAAAAAAAAAAAAAAAAAAAGGCAGAAATACCATACGAAAAAAAAAAAACCAGAAATAAAATTAAACACTTTATATTAAGATGCATTAGCTATAATTTTTTTTCATTGGACCATAGTAATGCGACCTGGAAAAACCCAAAACTGAAGTTACAGTATGAATATTTTGATAAATGTTGCAATTTAAAATTTATTAGTTTTTTGGTTTTTTTTGTTTTTTTTGTTTTTTTTTTTAGATGGAGTCTAGCTCTGTCGCCCAGGCTGGAGTACAGTGGCACAATCTCAGCTCACTGCAACCTCTGCCTCCCAGGTTCACACGATTCTCCTGCCTCAGCCTCCTGAGTAGCTGGGATGACAGGTGTGCACCACCATGCCCAGCTAATTTTTGTATTTTTAGTAAAGATGGGGTTTCACTATGTTGGTCAGGCTGGTCTTGAACCCCTGACCCCTTGATCCACCCACCTCAGCCTCCCAAAGTGCTGGGATTACAGGTGTGAGTCACCGCGCCCAGCCTGATGTTTATTTTTTGATTCTATACATTCTTTTGCGATGTAGAAAATGTATATAAACCACTCATGATTTACATCATAAATTTTCCCCTAAAATAATGCTCAGTTGGGCAATGATTGAGTTGCCAGTCCTCAAAAGCCTATTTAAACCATTTTGTATTTGAGAACTTATATTTGCAGCCCTCTTTCAAATTGAACTATCATTTATCACATATTCAAAATAGAAAACCTATTTAATAGTACTACTGGCAACTCAACAGACTCTCCCTCAGCGATGGTGAAGATTATGTGGGAAAGATACTCTGGGGTACTAGAAATCTGGTAATTTTCCACATTTGTAAAGGAGCATGATCTTAGCAAAAATTTACCTCTAGTTATTTTTATATTTTGTTTATTCTCAAATCAGGGTCAGCTAACTTTTTTAAAGTGTCTAGGTCTTAGAGTTCTTCTTATATTTGGATAAATCTCTTATTTATATAAGGATATAGCTCTAAACATGTTATTTTTCTATACCACAAAACTTTACTATAAAAACTAAAGATAAGTCAAAACATGATGAAATTATTATAATTTTAAACCTCATGCTGATATAAATAAAAATACATCTGAGCATTCATTTAAAAAATGAGTTTTAGCAGAATGATGGGACTGAACTATTCACATATTTTAAATAATCTAATACTACTTCAGAAAAAATTGCTGAAATTCTCTGACCCAAAATTAAAGGCAAGCATGTAGCTAAATGTAGCTAAATCAAATGAATTAGGAGTAAAACTTCATTAAATGTAACGTAATTCAGGTATTAAAGAGGTTTATGAATTATACAACCTGAACAATGGAAATGCTGTTAAACAATTCCTGGGCGTTCAGGGGTAGAAAAATGGCACCTCTTCCCTTGTTCTGAACAGAACCAATAGGCAAAAGTTTTGTATCTAATTTACTCATATGCCATCTTCAGGGTTTTAAGAGAGACATTCAAAGCTATATTGTGCACTTCTTGAATGGAACTGTAGAGCAGGAAAAGTCAATTAATACACGTCTCTCCACCTATATCTTGTTGCATATGCACATAATAAAATTGATTTTAATTCCCCTGAATGGTAAACCTCCTTGCTTTCTGTATTTACATTATTTTGAATCAGTAACCTTATTAACATGAGAAATGGTCAATAACCCTCACATTGATTTCATACTAATTATGCTAATGTTAATTTTTTTTGTTTACATGTATATAAAAAAACTTTCCTTTTGTATTACCCCTTCATACACACAAACACATTTCTACACACACACACGCACACACATAAGATAATTTAGAGGACACAGATAAAGTGTGAGAATGCCACTGAGTAATGAAGGTACAAAATATCTGACGTGAGAAAGCAGAATGAATATCTTTACCATAATTTTCAGTCTAGTATCAAATCATGGCCCCTGGTATTAAGGAATAGGGCCAAAAGAATCATATGCAATATCTCAATGTCTTGATCAGCTATTTGAAACTCACAGAAAGAGGAACTATAATTGTTTATTTATCACCAAATGCAACTAAAATATTCAGATATGCTTGATCAATATAACCAATAGGAAAGACACTCTGATGTAGAAAGATCATAGATTTAGAAATCAAAATTAGCACATGAAAATCCTTCTAGACACTAGTTTGCCCGGGCAAGGCAACTTTCAAGTTCTTGGTTCTTTTCTTCAAAATACTGCAAAGCATAAGCAACAGTTATATTCATTCAGAAATAATGACCACATAAGTAAACCACTACTACTGGCTGGACTAAAACTTGGAATAAAAAGTTTTTCTAGTTTTTCACACTATATATGCCCAGATCCTGAGATATAGTCAGATATGTTTAACTAACTAAAGTCTTTCCATATAATTTTATTTACTTGTCCTTATGACTACAATGATTATATATTATTTCATTATATGTCATGTGCATATATACAAGTATACATGCATATTTATATAATTATAAAACAGGGATCCAGGAAATCATTTTATATATAAAATTGCACAATAAAAATCAAGGATCCACTACAGTTTTCTTCAAACACCTAAAGGACTCTCACATTATGAATGGCCATTATGTATAAATTACATAAATTCTTTCTAACCGTCAAAGTTATCCACAGATGGATTGGTATAATGGACATGAGATAACCAATGGTTTTCAAGTTTATATTTTTAAAAAGTATATAAAGAGGACTCAATCATGAAAAGGCAATTAGACTAGAATTAAATCATTCTCAAACCTGACTTTTCATTAGAATCACCTGAAACAACAACAACAAAAAATCAATACATTGCCCTCACCCTTAGAGATTATAATTTTGTTGGTTAGGTGTAACTCCAGCTATTTTTTTTTTCAAGCTCTCCAGAAGAGTCTAAGAACTAGTTCAACCATATGGTCTCTTTCAACTCAGGTGCCATAATTCCGGGGAAAAAAAAGTGCCATTTAAATCTTCATATCTGTGCCAAAGTAGGATTTGCTTTTTATTATCTATCTATCCAACAAAGATAAAAGAAAACCAAATAATTAATAGGTGAATAATGCAGTGTTCTTTGGTGGCACTTGTCTTCTGGAAATGCTTTATTTACATGGGTCCTTGCACCTCTTCAATCTCTTTCTCAGCCTGAAGCAAACTGGACAAGAACATCTGGAGTTCACAGGGATATGGTAAAATCTCCCAGATATTATCAGCGGGATTAATATATTTAAACTTGTTATCTATATGAAAAATATACCCTTATAGTACAGAAATATTTTGTCCCTTTTTCTTCAACAGGAAAACACATAGTGGAAAAATATTTTTTATAATATTTATGAAACTATCTTCAACGCAACACTACATAGTAAGTTATGACCCTTTCTTGCTTTCTGTTCGTTTATTTGCCTTGTATTGTTCTAGTTTATATGAATTTTATTCTTCAGATACAGAGTGAAGTAGGATACAATTCTATATTCTTCCTTACTCTGTGCTATTGGAGGAACACCTGTAAGAACAAAATCTCCACCTGTCTTTTTTCTAAACAAAACATTATACTTTGTTTTACGGATTTCTGTGGACTTTTTTTTCTGATTGAAATAAAGTAAATGTCAGTACTCTATTATCAGGTCAAAATGTTTTACAGTTTGTAGTCTAAAAGTAAAAGATGAGAATAATTACCTTTCACATGTATGAAACGAACGTAATCATGGATCATATAGCGTATTTTTAAAAAGCCCAATAACTCATGTTATGGGTTGCCAGAATATACTATTTCAACATTTGACTCTTGTTCGTATTTTATATATATTATGCAATATTCTTTTATGTAATTGTGTAATGCTAAACAATGAGGCATGAGTGAGCCAGATATTTTCATACAGTAAACAGTTACAAATTTAATAAACATTTAATAGTATGCACTGAATACCCTTGGCTCATGCAAATATATTGACTAATTGTTAATTGAAGGCACAGTAAAATCAGAATATCAGGCTATGGATACCTGACTAGCTCGCTACATTGAGCTAATTTGACTCTATAAATGTAGCACTATCAAAAAAAAAATGTTTTACATTCTGAAAAGCAACACAAAATTTCCTGTATCTTTTCAACATTTCCTTTAATAATTAAATTGTATTTTGTGTATCCAAGCCTGCACAGTTCTTGAAGTGTTTTCTAAATAAATATAAAATAAATTAAATCATTGCAAGTCACTAAACTATTTAGCCAAATAGAAAACATTGTTAGAAGGAAAATCTGTGTGTGTTTTCTTTAATTACAAAGACCATATCTAATTTTAACTGCCTCCTTTTTTTCTTAATAATGAGTTGACCTTCTATTCTCCTTAACCCTTTTTTATCAAAGCCATCTACACCCACTTTGCCTTCTGTTTCTCTAATCTGCAATTATTTATGTTTTCTTCATGCTGCTTTGTCCGCCATGGGAGCAAAATTGTATTTGGTGAAATATAGAGCTAATTATACCATGAACCCAGCAACAAAAAGACAGAGCAGATGTTACTTCAGACGTGCTAAAAGTCCTCATGCTTAATGTGCATCTAGTAAAACACTGAGCGGAGTCGTCAAAAACAATATCTAATCAAGGCTGTTTTAGACATGCAAATCTTTTTAACACCAGAGTTAAATGGAGAAATTCTGTCAATAATATTTTCAGTACTCACCATGTGCATGCCAGAATAATTATATTAGGTAGTGATTTCTAATTAATATAATAAATGTGTGAGTCCACATCGTTACTATCCCAGGGGGAGAGAAATCTAGGGAGGCAGAAATGGAGATCATATGCTGTGAGTTAATAATACAATACACAATGTTTTCATTGAGAATGTGTTTCTGTGATGCCAAAATAAGCTGCTTGAATATTTTTAACTAGTAAAATGCATTTTATTCAATTATGTGCTTTCTTTTTATTCACAGAGAACCACTTAACGAGTTGATGAGTGCAGCACAGCAACATGGCACAAGTATACATACGTAACAAACCTGCACATTATGCACATGTACCCTAGAACTTAAAGTATAATAATAAAAAATAAATAAAAAAATGAAAAAAAAATTAACTACTTAATTGGCTATTAAAATAATAAAATTAAGATCAGTTTCTCTGTTTAATAATTTTCATCTACAATTTGGTAGTGACATACTGAATATAACTGTCACCACAATAGTTGCTTTTTCCTTTGTTTTGCAAAAATTGATTTTTTTTGGACATTGGATTAAAAACACTATTACTTTTCATGAAGAAACTGGTTTCCCCCATTATGACATGTATACCAATGGTGGATTACTCCAGGAAAATACCAAAATGCTTCTCATGCTGTGTACTGACTAAACACAATTGCAACTACACTAGTTTAAAGTCACTGTAAGAGGGCAGTATTTTAATGACATACTTTCTACTCAAAGAAGTGTGCCTACACCACAGGTTGTAAAGCCCCTTCTGAGATCTAAAACTTAGTGTGTTCAGTACACCAAATCTCCCTCCTGGTGAGTGTTAAATGCATGCATTGAGTGGCTGGGCTGTGCATCACTTTCAATGTTTATTTTAGGAAAATAAACCACCTCTCTGCAGAGTTGTGATAGCATAGCTAAAAAGTTCCATCATATTCAGAGGTGTAGAATTTGTTCTCTTTTCTGTGTCACATGAAATGATAAAATAGTGTCTAGTTTATATAAATAATCAATTTTAAAATATTATATGTTGGCCAGTTTTAAATGGGATATATACTCCAACAAGTAATATTTTATATAAATTACCTGTCAAGAAAAATAGATATATATGTGGGATACATTACATTAGTTGAAAATTTATGCTTTAATTAACCTAAATTTTGTATGTGATACATATATTAGGCTCCATGTAAATAAAATTATGAACATTACAAGTTATTGTTTCTTTGTTGTAAAGGACAATAAAGGCCTCTTTGTATTTTCAAAAGGGAATGTGAGGGTAACTTTGATAATATTGAAGTTTTAATCAATGCTGAATATAATGGTTGTGAAGATATATCTAGTTAGTCTCCTCTAGTTTATGCCATTATGTCACATTGTGGGGGACTTGATGGGATACATTCACAAAATTTGACTTAAACAATGAATGCAATTTTTCAAAACTCTACTAATAAAGTATACTGGTGTCATATTTAATGAATAATAAAATGGAATATAAAAATCACTCCATGTAATTTACCAATCTTCAGTGATTATTGATATTTTCAAATCCTATTTTCCAATTGGTTAATTTTTCATTTATTTCATACTTTAAAACATACTTTAAAACCTAAGCACATATTTACTATAAAAATATTTATTGAATCAAGGAACATCAAATGAAGTGATTAAGTAAAATGAACTAAATACCCTAACAGACAAATAAAAACAGACAAGCTAAATTTTTCAACTTTCCACAGTGGAACTTCACTACTTTGACATTCAATAGACCAACAGAGGAACCACTGCAGATGGACGACTGATTATAATTCATCCAATACCATTACCACGCACTCAGAAGAATGGACAATTTCTCATGAAACCAAACCATTAAATGTTACTTTCCCAAGTGTAGAAACCAAGGCTTTATAAACTTCCAGTAATATGGTCTTTTTAGGAATTAAAACTAATCAAGGTGATATAACTGAAACAAAAATATAAAAACGTATTTTAACTGAGCTCAACTCTCAGTATCTAAATGGAAGTTATCTCAGTCAATAGATGAACCAAGTAAAACTAGACACCTTAGAGAACCCAGGTGTCACATGGAAATGGAGCTATTTCTCATTTATCTCCTCCTACATCAAAAGCATTATCTTATCAGCTCTAGCATCATATTCTGCTAATAAATCAAAACAAAGGGACTTTCAAAGGCTCTCTTTTGCATATCAGTAATTTAATCAAAATAGCAAACAGGGAACTAAAACACCTCCTTTGGTCTCATTTAGTTTACATGGAAAGCGAAACACTTCTCTTGGTCTCAGTTGTTTTTACTCCCCCATTGGCAAAGTGGTCTATAAATGTATACATGCATAAGCAATATTTATCCAAAATGGCTTGAATTTCAAAGTCACTGTAGATGTAGTTCACTTTAAGCAAATGCATTATATTAAAATATTTTCTAAGTAGTAGATTAACTTAAAACTTCATTAGATAAAACTCTTGATTTACATAAAACATTTCAGGAAAAATCCATAAAGCTGAGTATGCCTGTATAATAAAAGAATCTAATATTTTACATGTTTAACATATTTAGTTCACTGAATCAGTAATTACATTTTTTAAATATTAAACTTATACCACTCAACATATTTTTCATATTGGGAATATATTCTTAGCTTGAACCATACAACTAATTTATTGTAATATGATATTATATTTGAAAAAAACAAATGAAATAACAGGATGTTATTTTTAATATCAAAAGATATATTTCAGTATGAGCAACTTCTATTTATGAAATCACAATAAGATCACTTGGTTTAGTGTGAATACACCAAGTTTTAATGAAATAAAATTTAAATAACATAATGAATGAATATATTAAATGTGATAAAATAATGCTTCACAGTGTATTTATAAATTGATTACTTTTCATATAATAAAACATGTATGCTTATATCATTTTTAAGCTCTTATCAAAGAATGTTTTCAACAAAAATATTGGCTCACAGCAATTCATTAAAATATAAATATTTTATGATATTGTGAAAAATGAAAGATTCTCCCGCTTCAGTAAGTCTTACTTTTATTATGAAAATAACAAATATTATAATGTCCTTTTTCTTTCCCCATGCGGAGTCTAGAAAATATGAATTTACAACCATAGAGAAGTGAAGACAGTCTTCCAGATTCTCACCCCATGTAATTGAAAGTGATTGTTGAACACTGTTGATGAAGACAAAACACTATGTAACAAACTGAATAATAACTTAGACTCTGTAGGGACTGTGGATGACTTCATTGTGTTTGGTAGCACTTTGCAGCTATCATGTGTTGAACTGGCACAGTGACTCACCTATCTCACTGAAGCTACACTGTTGTGATACAGTGATCAATAATGGTGTTTCAAATTGGCACTCACTTCTTTTGCTAACTTACTAACTTAACTATTTTTCTGCTAGTACTGTAATAAATGATATTCTAAGGCTAGACTTATAATAGTGTTTAATACATCACATTCATTATGCTGCTTAACTATATATTGAATGTATATACACAGCTATATCTATTTACAAATATTTTATATAGAGAGAGAAGAGAAACAGAATAAAATTGAATGTAAACAAGATTTTGTTTAAGCTGTCCATTTTAGACTGTGTTTATTATGTTTCTTACATGATAAGAATTCTTTCTAAATCAATTTGATAACTGCCAGTTCAATGAATTCACATTTATGAATATTAGTAGATGTTTATCTTAAAATTATTCTCAGGAAGTAAAGAATCTACAATAGAACTATTTTCAAGGATTTCAGAATCTAAAATAGAAGTATTAAAATGATTACTGGTATGACAGATATAAAAAATCTTCCTGATAGTTTGAATACAAAGGTATCAGGAGGTAGAATGAGTGTTGAATTTATGTTGTGGAAAATTGGTCCCAAGTTGGTTTTCCACTTCATCAGAAAGCACTTTTCTCTTGTATGCAAACAGTTAATGAAGCATGCCAACACTGAATTGTTTTAAGTAGTGTGAGAAATACTTCACCTCTTTCCTCTCTTTTTCTTTTGGGAAGTTTTAATATGAACATAGTGAGACACCCTAAATGTTAGATCCCTAACAGGTAGAATGAGGGAATAAAATAGCTATTCATGATTTAAATATTTTCATTTTCATTTATGAATTATTCTCTAGTGAAAGGTAGCAAAAGATCCATCAATTCTGCTGCACTGTAATAAATGTATGATGAGAATGATCTAGTCATTACATTTTCATCCAGAAGCCTACCTTTAGTTTGAGCATTTTGAAGTAGTGAGCCTTTTGATTTAGTTTTTAAAGCCTCTGGCAGGTGGCAAAATTTTGTTCCAACAACACTCATGTGATTGGGAACAAAGGAATTCTTTCAAAAGGTTTGTGGTTTTACCTTTATACCACTTTCAAAGAAAATAGGATGATCATTTCTTTCATATTAAAATTAAAATAAACATAAGGGACAGGAAAAACTACACATTGCAGGGAATAATTGCACTTTAAAAAAGAGCTTTTCATAGATTTATTCAGACTATATTTTGTACTTGTAATAACAAAGTGTTCACCTGCATAACTTTTTACAATATGATAATTTAATCCTTACCTTGCATTTCTTCTATTTGATATTTTAAAATTCCTCTTTTAAATTCATGTGTACAGGCTTATTATTGTTTTGTATAAAACACTGCACCTTAAATGCTATGATCTCAATAAAGACAGTTAGACTGTACAGTTACTAAGCCATGTAACAATTCTAAAATTTTTTTTTCAAAGTCGCTCAAGGAAATGCATTTCTGATATCACTGTTACGTGGAAAAAAAGTAAGTTTTTAAAAAAATACTGTGTTCAATAGGCATGACTTTCCAAGCCAAGTATACCTCTAATCATCAGCAAACGTGAATAAATTTGTCCCTTAGCAGCTTGTTTATTTGTGTTTTATTTATTTTTTCCCCTTAAAGACCAGTGTGATAGTAGTCTTTGTGTTTTAATACCACCAGGAAAAAAATTCTCTTGGTGAAAGTGACTACTAAGTTATGGTAAACTTACTTCACTGAGCATATACGAAGATTATCAGGAGCAACAGCACATATGTTCCTGTTTCTGAGCTGGGACTTTGTGGAGTGTTTAAAACATGATAAATTGAAAGATACCAACAAAATTCAGACTGCTTGTCACATGTATCAGTTTCAAAGGAACAGTGTCATAAAAAATAAACGTTTTTAAACAATGAGAAATTTTGAAGGTTCCTGCACTTATTCCCTCATTTTAGGAATGAAGACATTGAAGCCCAGAACGCTTACGCGATAAGTATTAATTCACCATCATGATACTCTATAATAATTTCCATATTAATGAGAAAGATATAGATTATGAATTAGGTATATTTGTAATAGAGATTATAGTGTGTATATATATAAAATGGGTAAGATATATATCCTCATGAATTTATCCTTGAGAGAGAATGCTGAATTTGCAAGTGAATCTGTTGCAAAACATTTTATATACACATCAGAAAAATATTTTTCCTGAACAATGTGTATATTATCATGGATATAGATTTAAATCATGTGGGTAATAATAACATCTAGCATACATATAAACAAATCCACTTACAAAAGACTAATAATACACATCAAAATTTGTTTCTTCTATCAAAACTATTAACAAGATGTTATATCCATCACGTACCCATTGCAAAAGAGAAAATATATGTTGGTTTGTTAAGAACATAGTAGTGTATAAAAGGGCATGGATTAAAACCTCTGAGTTTCTGACTTTACTAGACTATCAAACCAATAGTCTGGTGAGGCTTTCACTCCATATTAGACTTTTAGACAGCATTTATTACCATATGGCTACCAGAAATTCTTAAAAATAAACTTTACTCTCAAGTCCTCAAATATCAATAAATTAACATATCATTTTCTGAATGTCTCGACTTATTTCAACAGTGAATAATATTCCAAATGAGGAATATCTGTTCATTTATAATTAATCCTAAAACTAAATTATTCTAGAATTAATAAGGACTGAAGTATAATGATACTTCAAAATGAAAATGTATGGGCTTGAGTATGGCAAATTCATTGTATTTTTTATAATAATTATTTCATGCTCTGTGCCAATAGAAGAATAGGAACTTTTGCAAACTTTACATGCACTGGCCATAATGAATTTCCTGAGTATATACTATAGAATACATGGGCATAGTTGGAGGGTATAAAGATAATTGTATTTCTCCTTATGAAGATGTTGCATAACTGAGGAAGATATAGCAGGAACTCTACCCAACATGCAAATGGACAAAAGATACATGAATTGAGATTTTTGGTTTGTTTGTTTTCTTTTGCTTCGTTTGAAGACTTGAAAGGAGAAAAGCAGTAATATTTCTTTAAAGCAAGTATAATTTTATAATAAATATATTAAGCAACATCAACAATAATATAAAATTTATTCTAAACCACCAGTAAATATGATAGATTAATATGAAGTTTATTATTATGTGCCTAGTTCTAGAGAACTATGGAGACTAAAAAACATACATAGAAAAAAAATTCACATCATCCATATCCCTAGTCCAGAAAGCAGATTTCTTTTTGTCACCATACCAAGTCATCTTTGAAATTTATTTTAGTTCATACATATAAACACACAAATATCTGTGTGTGTTTCACAACGACATATGAACAAGAATATTAAGAATACATGTTGATGTTTTCCTGGTGTTGTGTATATACTATAAATACGAAACCATGCTTCTTTAGTCTAGATTGAAGACTGAATGAATCAGACCTATGTAATATTAGTCATTTGTTTTAGTAAACACAACTAGTTAAAAGGCTAAAACACTTAGAAGTTGACTTTTCTTTTTTTCTTCTTCTTTTTTTTTTCTTTGAGACAGAGTTTTGCTCTTGTTCCCCAGATTGGAGTGCAATGGTGTGATCTTGGCTCACTGCAACCTCCACTCCCCAAGTTCAAGTGATTCTCCTGCCTCAGCCTCCTGAGTAGCTGGTATTACAGGTGCCTGCCAACACACCCAGCTAACTTTTTGGTTTTAGTAGAGTTGAAATTTCACCATGTTGACCAGGCTGGTCTCAAACTCCAGACCTCAGGTGATCCACCCGCCTCAGCTTCCCAAAGTGCTGGGATTACAGGCGTGAGCCACTGCTCCAGACCAGAAGTTGACTTTTTATCTTGATAAATACAAAAATTGTTATTATTAAAAACCCATTCTGGGTAGTGGTTAGTAAAAATAGGAAACATTCTCATTTTTTAAAGCATTCTTACAGAAACCCTCAAAGGACATCAAATATCAGGGAGAAATGAGACATAGTCCTTATAAATTTAAAGTGAAGAACCTAATATTCAATTTTGTTCTAAAGTATGGCCAATTCATTAAGATAAGATACAAAACTATAAAATAAAAGTAAGAGGCAAACCTCACTGATAGAAAAAAAAGTGTTCTTGTTTGCAATGGATATGGTCATCTTCCTAGAATTTTCAAGTGGGCAAGATGATGCTGGACAACATAATTAGGTTCTATTAACCACTAAATAGAACTAGAATATAATATCTATCTGATCTGATATTAAATGAGAAGTGGACAATAAAGCAGGGATATCTATATGTTTTACAGAGGATTGTACAAAAATGTTTATATTTGCTTTACTGAACAGAATTCTACCGTCATACGGAATATGAAAGTGATGATGGTTGTGACTATTTCATTCAAGGTGATGTTTCTATCTCTCGTTCAAGTAAAGAAGTGGGAAAAATCTAGTTTTTGTTTTGTTTTAGTAATTTCCTACTATTATGTATGAGAGTAAACTACAAAGCATCTCATAATTGCAAAGCATAAATCTTAAAGAGAGAGCATCTGTATACATCACAGAGACATACATATGCACATGCATTTTTGCATACATATGCACTGGTGAAAATTCAATACATTAATATAACACAAAAACATATCACATGACTATATTAATAATTTCACCAGAATTTTTCCATATATACATTTTCTACATTGACTAGAAACATTCTTAGGTTTTTTGGTTGTTTAACAGACATCTCTTTAAGCTTGTGTTGAGGGTACAAAGAGTTTACTAACAGTAAACAAGAAGAAAAAGGGTCTTAAAAGATCTCTCAACTGTTCCTAGAACTTCTGGTGTTAAGTCTACCTAGATAAAGCATATCAAGAAATGTCTCATGCAGAGAAATCTTTGGAGAAGTTTTTAATTCCGAAATATTTTACACCAGCTAATGTATTTTTCTGATCATTTGTTTAACCTAAAATAGGAGAGCAATCTAACCTGATAATCACTCTTGTCTCTCTCTCTCTCTGACATTTGAGCCCCATCCACACAAAGCAAATCACAGTCAGAATGAGATTATGATGCAATGATCTCGTTGTGAACGTTGCATTATGGCTCAGGCAGTGTATAAGCGGTCCCTCGGCACTTGTGCTTACAGCAATTTGAATTTCTCTGGTAGCTCAGTATGATTTATGGGATATTTCAGACTTTCTCTTCATCAAGGGAGAACTCTGTCAAGTTCATGAGAGTTTTGCAACTAAGATAAAGAAGGGAAAGGAGAGCATTTGGAATAAACAGGAATTTGTGGTTTGTTATAATTTTAGATTTTAAAACTGAATTGGTTGCAAAATTATCTTTGACAGTTATATTCAATATCATCTTGTGTACCGAATAAAAAAACCAATAGTGTTTACTAATGAATTGTCCATGGACTAATTCAGCCTTCAATTCACATGCAAAACACCTGTTTGAAGGATAAGTGTTAAGGCTTTAGTATTAATAGCAGAATAGATCTTCAACAGGGATTCATGTACAATTCTGCTGTTTATCTTTTTGAAAATGCTGTTCTGGCAAACAGGTGGTTTCTTATACCTGCCGTATTTCATTTCCTCATGCACAGCTGTGTTAGAAAATGTTTGATTTTATGAACCACATGCCAGACTTGGCAATATTTTTATAATGGGCAGGAAAAAGCAAATTGTATTGCTTCATTTATTTTTTCTATACTAGCAATGTAAATTTTCAGATTTAATATTACATGCTTTTTTCATAGTCAACTTTTGTAATATAAGCAGCTATTTCTCCAGAAATATGGACAATGGTATGAATTCATCTCTAAATTCACATGCAAAATAAAACACTGCTGATGATAGCTTTTTTTTGCCTCCTTTTTATTATTATTCATAAAATTCCCTAGGTATGCATGGTGTTTTATAGAGCATATAAAAAGACAAGGTCCCTGCCACAAAGGGTTTATAGTATAATCCAAGGAACATACTATGTAAAACAGCTCAGATACAGAGAATACATATTATTTGAGGGACAATCATATGAGGATGAATAAAAAGGTATTAAACAAGGATATAACATCACAAAACATATTTTTGTTGTTATAATTTTAGGGGAATTTGTTAGGCAAGGGTAAGAATATGGAAAGTGATACATAATAAAGTTGATAGGATACCGATCCAAATTTTATTTTACATTCTCCATAGTGTTATGAGTTATGGCCACAGAAATCTCAATGCTGTATACATATTATGCTCCTGAAATGCTATAGTAGAATCCTTTCTCCTCACTCCATAATATGGAGGTTAAGTTGAGTGACTTAAAAATATCAATTCCTTATGTTATTTTATATTATACAATAATGTAATTATATAAACTGAGAACATTCCATTCCAAACTGCTGTAATCTAGCAAATTAATACAATAAGACACAAAAAGTTTATGTCATCAAGGTCAACAAAATGGATGCTGGTAAAACTAAACTAGAACTCAAATTTCTAGATTTCTAATTTAATGTTCTTAAAAAAAGATTGAACTTTGTTTTCCTTATCTAATAATCTGGAGTAAACACCAAAGTGGGAATCCAAACGGTAGACCCTGCCATCATTACACGACCTTAAAAGTCACATAATGTCAAGCAAAAAACGATCTTCTCTGGGATTCAGGTTACTCATCTGTAAAGTGGAAATGCCAACAACAGTAACGTTTTATGTTCCAGAATAAATGAAAAGAATAAGTAAATGTAGACGTGCACTGTACAAGAAAATGAGATTAAACACCTTACATAGTAAAACTCGAATGCTGACACTGACCAAAATGCAGCTTAAAGTGAAGGAAATATTCTATTGGAAAAGCATCTAGAGGAATTCCATGAATAAGAGAGTCTGTAGTAACAAAAATAATGTGTACAAAAGCATTCCTGCCTAGTGAGTACTCATTCATTAAGCATTCATTCAGGACTATTTGTTGAATAACCAGGTACTGGCAGTACATGCCAGTCAGTGTGGCCAGGCCTGCCCTGCCCTCGGCAAGCTGATGGTCTCACGAAGGACAGTGGTCATGAAGCAAACAGGCTTGCAAATGAAGATGTTATTATAAACTGTGCAAAGCGCAACAGACAGAACAGGGTCATATAGGATGGAGCAGAGTTGAAGAACTGATTTTAACTTTAGCATTCAAGGAAAGACATTTAAGCAGAGACTGAAAAATGAGTAGGAATTCCAAAATTCAAGAACAAAGAGAACAGAGATCCACCGGCCAGTTTTTAAGATCTGCGGGAAGAAAGGATGTAGTCTGTTTGAGAAACTGGAGATATGCCAGCGAGGCAGGAAGAATGAAAAGGGGAAGAATAACCCCAGATTTCTGAGAGAGGAGGTGAGGTGCATTCCACATTATGCAGGGTCTTTGCAGGCTATGTTAAGGAAGTTGAATTTTATTATCAGTGCAATGAAAAGCCATTGAAAGATTTTTAAAAAGGAAATCTTATGAATGAATTTATGGCTCACAACCATCACTGTAGCTGTTGTAAGGTGGGAGGATTTAAAAAGACAAAGAATGAAAACAGGAAATCTGGTTAAGGTTACTGCAGTGGCCAACGTGGGGAGTGCTGATAATCTGAGTTACCGCATTGGCAATCGATGCAGTGCAAAGAGGAATATGAATCCTAGATATGGTTTGAAGGAAGAATAAACAGATTACACATGTTAAGGATGAAACCTAATTTTCTAGATTCACTGTCTGAGGTTGTTGTGGGCTTTTGTTGTCATTGTTTTTGAGAGAAGGTCTCCCTCTGTCACCCAGGCTGGAGTGGAGGGGTGTGATCATGGCTCACTCCTGCAACCTCAACCTCCTGGGCTCACGCAATTCTATCTCAGCCTCCCGAGTTGCTGGTACCACAGGTGTGTGCCACCATGCAGCTAATTTTTGTATTTTTTGTAGAGATGGGGTTTCACCATGTTGCCCAGGCTGGGCTTCTGTCTTGACTTCCAAAAAGTACTGGGATTACAGATATGAGCCACCATGCCCAGCCTCTGAGTTTGTTTGGTTGTTTGCATGTTTGCTTGTTTTCTTAAAGATTGCTATGTACTGAGCTTAAGAAAGACTGACCAAAGTCAAAGTCCATGCAGAGGCATAAGATTGTATTTATTTATAATCCATTTTGCCTGGAACTATATGAAGGTTCATGTTATGCATCTTTTAATGAAGAGAGTGGTTTAAATCATCATGGAGGGGAGAGTATATTACCACTAACTATAGAATTTAACCATTGGATTGCATAATTTTATGCAGAATGAAAATGAAAATTCCATTGGTTTTTGTCAATCCAGAGTTCATGGGTGGTTGTTCAGCTTTCATACATATTAATCTAATAAATATTATTATTCTGCAAGAGTAGTTTCAAGAGAATGGATGTAGGAATGGATAACACAGAAACTATTTAAAGAAACCTGAGAAACAGCTTAACTTGATATAATGTCCAAGAAATTATGCATATGGAGAAGAAATCTAAATTTCAGTTACTACTCAACACACATATATGATGGGGAAAAGTGACACCAAGGCTAAGGATAAACATTAAGACATCATTAATATAAATATGCCACAACTAAGTCAGCTCATGCCTGGCAGAGATTTGTGCCATAATCCTAGCACTTTGGGAGGCCAAAGCAGGAGGATCACTTGAGCCCAGAGGTCCCAGATCAGCCTGGGGAACATAGTGAGACTCCATCTCTACAAAAATAAAAACATTAGCCAGGCATGATGGTGCATGCCTGTAGTCCCAGCTACTCTGGAGACTAAGGTAGGAGGATTGCTTGAGCTCAGCAGGTCAAAGTTGCAGTGAGCCGTGATTGCACCACTGCACTCCAGCTTGGGTGACAAACTAAAACCCTGTCTCAAAAAAAAAAAAAAAAAAAAAAAAAAAAAAAAAAAAAAAAAAAAAAAGTCACAAATGTAACAAAATCCTCTCCAAATAGAAGAAATCATTTGATCTATCAGTTATTTTTTTAAAAAAGATAACTAAGTCTTCTGAAGATAATGTATAAAGTAAGGTATCTGTTTCTAACTAAAATCACATAACATAAATCACAAAAGTAAATGTAAAAATTTCCATACTTATATCCTAGAAAATAATCAAAATTTATATTTTAAGACTATCCCATATTCGTGGTAAACCTAAAGAAGCTGTAAAACTTAAACTATAAAAGCTTATATTCTTTTGTTGTAGGCCTACATGTAAAGAAGTCATTATTTAATTTTAAAGTGTAAATAAAATACAACTTCTATTTAAAAGTGTCAAACTTCAATTCATAAGTATAGAAATAATTTAAACCATTTTTTAGGCACTATTTTATCTATCAATAGTAATTAACACAGTCTTAATCTGGCTAATGTTAATGACCACTGTTCTTCCGTAAATCCCAGTTAAACCAAGCTTATTAAGGGCTAATTAAAGGAAGCCTTATGTGCACTGAATAAAGTAATGCCTGTGTTTAGAGCTGGAGTACATATTTTGTCTGATAACATAAAATGGGACAAAACTTTTCAATTAAAAGTTTACGGGCTGATTATTGATTTATTTTAAAAATGTGCAAATGAAATAACTGACAACTTTACTCTTCCTGTGTCCCTGTACTTTTTAAAAAGTGTAGCAATGTAATCTGAATCTTGTAGCATATTTCCTGAGTTTGACACAGGCTCAGAAACTGCAGTAAATAATCCATAAGACACTCTTTGGATATAAATATTCAGTCATGATCAACTAATGAAGATCTTGGATAAGAAATGAATGTTGAGGGTATGTAGAGGAGACAATATATGGTTTGAAGTAATGTTGAAACTGTGGGAATACTGGAAAGTCTTAGCTTTTTAGAAGAGATCTATGAATGTGCATGTGTGTGTGTATGTGCACACACATACTATCTTTTTATTTTTTTACTTCTATTATTATTTTACCTTTTATTTTCTTCTATTATTTTACTTCTATTTTCTACTTCAGAAATTTTAGTTAATAGTGCTTGCAGTGTATCAGGCAGTGTTCAGAGAACTAATTTGACCCAAATAATTCCCAAAGATCCCTAAGTAATATTTTACATTGTTATACCTATTATACAGATGAGGAAACTGAGATTCATAGAGGCTAAGTAGGGAGGCAAAAATGTCCTAACAATGGCAAAAAAAAAAAAAAAAAAAAAAGTCATGTTTTACACCCAAACCATGCAGCGCCAGATTTTGTATTTTTAATGCTGAACCACAAAGGTTCTTTTGTTTCCCAATTTGCACTTTCATGTTTTGGCTCTCTCTCCGCCCTCTTACTTCCAAAGATTCCTTTGGGGAGTCCAGAGGCAGATATTACAGAGTATTAACAAACTGGAGCTGTGTGAGGATGAACAGAAAAGGAAATGATGCAGGCATGAACAGCTGGAGGCATGAAGGATAGGTATGTGTGCATCTTGGAATTTGGGGGCAAAGCTGTCTATACCGGGACAGTATTGTGGCCTAAGAAATGAAAATTATGTGCAATCGCATTACGTGCAGGAGTTTTCGCTTATTTTGTTTTTCTCTAAATGAGAAAAGAAGGTCAGGTGTGGTGGCTCATGTCAGTAATCCCAACAAGTTTGGAGGCCAAGAGGGAAGGATTATTTGAGGCCAGGAGTTCCAGGCTAACCTGGGCAACAATGTCTCTACTAAAAAAGAAAAATAGCCAGGTGTGGTGGCATATACCTGTAGTCTTAGTTACTTGGGAGGCTGAGGGAGGAGGATCATGTAAGTCCAGGGGTTGAGGCTGCAGTGAGCTATGGCTCCTGCTACTGCACTCTAGCCTGGATGACAGAGTGAGACCCTGTCTCCAAAATCAACAAATGAGAAAAGAGGCATTGAGTTCAGAATAGTGTAAAAGTGGGAATATCTATATATATGTAGAGAGGGAGAGAAAGAGAGAGAATTATGACATTTAAATATTTGTTTCTAGTGCAGTTTTAGTGTTCTTTTTTTTTTTTTTTTTTTTTTTTTTAATGCAGTTTCACTCTTGTCGCCTAGGCTGGAGTGCAATGGCATGATCTTGGCTCACTGCAACCTCTGCCTCCCAGGTTCAAGCGATTCTCCCGCCTTAGCCTCCCGAGTAGCTGGGATTACAGGTGCCCACCACCAGGCCCAGCTAATTTTTCGTAATTTTATTAGAGATGGGGTTTCACCATGTTGGCCAGGCTGGTCTTGAACTCCAGACCTCAGGTGATCCACCCACCTCGGCTTCCCAAAGTGCTGGGATTACAGGGGTGAGCCACATGCCCGGTGGGTTCAAATTTTTTTTACAAAACATGTGAATTTGGTATTGAGGGACATTTGCATGCAGACCTGTTTCTTAGAACTCACACTGGATTACAGATTGTTTTGACAAATTAGGGAATACTGTCTACTGGATGACTTCCTTACCTGTTTCTATCAATTTATTTCTTTTTTACTCATTGTTTTTGTCACCTTTATTTCTCAACATTCGTGATTTACAGCCAACTAATCAGAATTCCTAGTTATTGACTAAATGTAATACTGCCTGCACTGCATGAGTTTATCATACAGAAATTTCAAACCACAAATCACTCCAGATTCCTGGAGGAATAAGTAGATGTTATACAATTATGCTACAGTCTTCATCTCAGAAAAGAAATGCTTATGAATAAGTGATTCATTCTGGCTGATCATACTTTGAAATATCACATTATTGCCCTGAATCACACCTGTGTAAAAGCAAATAGGCTAACCAAAGACCTGGAAGAATAAAATAGTTAAACAACATTTACTACTCTATGACCTCTTTCAAAGAAATACCACATTACAACATTAATATTAGAAAGTAGAGATCTAAATAAAGCTTGTATATTCATTTTCTGTGTGAATTGATCTCTTTTCACTCACGGATGTAGACTTGGCATCAATCATGGGGCTATATATTCAAAAGCAATCAATAAAAAAAAGTACAGGAACTGACAAACAACTAGTCAACAGAATTATTTTTTAAAAAATACGTAGCAGTAGCCTTTAAAATAATTTCTGCATTCAATGTTACTTGCATTTTGGTCTGCTCACTTGTGAAAATAAAATGGATGTCATATCCATTAACGTTTTAGCTGCCTGTGGAAGTTTTTCACACCTACAGTCAACCATAAGTGACTATGATATTAATATATCTAAAATGCATCCTCTTTTTGTCAGCTTTACTAAACAAGGTTTGGAAGGCCAATACATTTAAAAAGAAGGAGGAAATAAAATATGTAATTTCACAAAATATAAAGATATACCCTTTGCTCATCCATAACTTTCGTGTTCAGAGTTTTTTCCTGGTTGGAAAAAGGGAAGCCATTTATTATATTGACGTGATCATTTTGAGAATTTATGTCTTTAAAAAGATAACATCTGTGTGTGGGGTTCAATATCAACATGGATTAAGCCAATTATAGGACACATCTTTCTTAGTTGATAGAAAAACTCAGAAACTGCTGAGTTATGCTTTGTGGTAAACATTTTGGAATGTTGCCAAAGCTGTTATAAACATTTCTGAGCTCACTTTTCCAGGGAACTCTTTTAAAAATCAATTAGAAGTTAAAGTCTTTCCATGCTAGTGTTTTAAAATGTCAAGCTTGTATTACTTTTTCCTTGTGCATCAATGGCAATATTTCAAAACCTGCATATTAAATTGATTATATTCTATAATTAAGCTATTAAATGAAATAGAATGTGCAAGTGTACTAAAATTCACACTACAGCAGAATTCTTTTTTTTTTTTTTAAGAAAAATAAACCCAATTACATAAAAACTGGGGAAGGCACAAGGTAAAAATAACTTGTGAATGTCTGTTCAGATTTTATTTTAAGAGCATATTCAAGTATAATTATTGATTTTGAAAAATACTTTTTAACATTACAGGTCAATGGGTTAAAATAATAAACACTTTATTGATGTTTCCTGAGTCAGGAATTTTAGAAAGTATTCTAGGGACAATGGCAGAGGATCAATTATGTGTCTAAATTTACAAAACCAAGGTCTATTCAATAATTTACTGCACTTAAGATTACAATGTATTTATATTTAAAATAGAAGAATGCACATGAATACCTTATATTTAATTTTTTTTGCATAGGTGTGAATACATACTTAAATGTTTCCTATAAAGGCTATATTTTCAAACCTTTTAAAGGTATTGCTGCCACAACTGTATGCACTAAAAATAATCTAATCATGTTATATATATATATATACACATAGATGGTGACATATAAATTTATATATTTTTTAAAAAGTGAGTTTTAAATCTGTAACTATAAAAAAGTATGCTCACTTACTCTACAAATGAACCACAAATGTACTGTAGAGAGCAAAGGATTAAAATTCCTCATGTATGTGTAACAAACACATTGATATTAATTGGTTTGTCCTTTCAAGTTATGTTTATCTCTTCATTTCCATCACAGTTTCAAAGGTCACTCTGTTCCATTTATAAATCCAATATGACAGAGATTAGTAAAAGCAAAAAGCAACAACTAAATGAGTACATCATCATGCAATCACACATCTCACAATTCATTTATCCAATTAATAAAAAATACCATCAACTG